>NC_079441.1:66467415-66537415 GCF_903798145.1 Danio aesculapii
TTAAATATAAAATCTGATTGGTTGATACCGATGGTATTCCAGGATCTAAGTCTGTATTTGGTAACTTTTTAAGTTGTGTATTTTAAGGATTTTATTCAGCATAGGCTTTTATCCAAAATTACTTACTAAACATAAGCAAACAATATGCAGAATACACAACTGCAGGTGTTTTAGTCCAGCAAAGGAGAACATGTAAATCATGTCAAGCATGTTTGTTGTTTTAATTGTACATTTACAGGGTGTCCACGGGGTCTTAAACAGTATTAAAAATTGATAAATCAATTATGAGAATTAGGGCCCTTAAAAGTCCTAATTGCGTTTTTACAATGTCTTAATTTTTGTTCAAGCGTTGTCCAAAGTGTTTGACTCCAAAAAAGCATAAATTTATTTATTTTCCTCTAATATTAACAATGGTGTGCCGTCCGTCCAAGCTCCGTCGTGATGTCATGTAATTTGCGACAAACGCGGGAAGGTGATGTGTCACTCTCCACATGTAGCGAAACGGACAGCAAAATAGGAAAATGTAATTTTGCGTACTCTTGGTTGGAGAAAGACGAGTTTAAACAGTTGCTGAAGCCTGTCGCTGAAAACAACAACATAATTTAATCTTTCAAGCTTTGTTTCTTCCGAGCTTATCAGAGTTCTGTTGCATGGTTGTGCTCCATTGATTTAGTTAACTGTTTATCAACAACTGTTTATAAAGTTAAAGGCTTGATACTGATTAACTTGAAGTAGCGATGAGGTCTTAAAATATTCTGAGAAGGTTTTAAAAAGGTATTTACAATTACCTTTAGGATTCCTGAATATACCCTGATTTCTGAATGAAATATTCTTGCCATGAAAATAGCCTTTATTGCTGACATGGCATTAACTAACAATACATCATGATTCTCATCATCATCTGTCCACACACAGACTTGGCCACTCCGTCACGCTCCAGCTGGGATGAAGATGACAGTGGATACGCCAGCTCACGCCACTCTCATTGGGAGAGTCCGTCTCCTGCCCCCTCACACCGGGAGAATGACCGCTCCGAACGCAGCCAGCGCTCAGTCCGGGACAGCGAGAGGAGAGACAGGTATGAACCACCGATCCTCACTCATTAACATCTGATTGGAGGATATTTGTGCTAACATGGTTTGTAAAGGTCAGGAGGAGTGTTAATAAGTTACACATTGTGTTTTTCAGGTCAAGTAAACCTCAGTATCCTGTAGATACTCCTCTACCGACCCCATCATACAAGTACAATGAGTGGGCCAATGACAGGAAGCATTTTGGCTCCACTCCACGTCTGTCCCGCGGGAAAGGTAAAGACTCCACATATATACAGTTTAAGTCAGAATTATTGTATGTATATTATATTTCTCAGAGTATTTCTGATACCTTTATTTTAAATATCAAGAACACATGTTAAGTAATTAAGTTTCCAGAAGATGATTATCATTTGATTACATGGTATTGTATGTAGACGCTACTGTTCATAAAATAGTCGCAATGCAATAATTGTTTATGTCAATTAAAATGATGTGCAGGCTTTGTGAACAGACTATTTTTCCTCACCACAGACTTTTGAATGAACGTGAGTGCACAGCATCTAAAGTGTTGGGTTGATATACTTTTTTTTTTGCAGGAGAGAAGAGAGAAGAGGGAGAGGGTGGCATCCAATTTGATGATGAAGATGAGAAGGAGCAGTGGGAGGAAGATCAGCGGGTAAGCGCTTAAACATTCTTTTCCAAGTGTCAAGACTCTTTTTACATTCTACATTACATTCTAATGTATACAGAATATAAACGAAACTCCTTTAATTCTTTAAATTTGAGTCAAAAATGCCATTTTAGTTTTATTGAACTATTTAATACTTAAGAAATGTTAAACATTATATGTATCAAAACATGAAATTCTTTAAAGGAATGACACCATATTTTATATACAGTTGAAGTCAGAATTATTAGCCCCTCTGAATATTTTCTTCTTTTTTAAATATTTTCCCAAATTATGTCTAACAGAGCAAGCAAATTTTCACAGTATGTCCGATAATATTTTTTCTTCCGGAGAAAGTCTTAGTTATTTTATTTCGGCTAGAATAAAAGCAGTTTTTATTTTTTTAAAATACCATTTTAAAGACAAAATGATTAGCCCCTTTAAGCTATATATATTTTTTGAAAGTCTACAGAACAAACCATCATTATACAGTAACTTGCCTAATTACCCTATCCTGCCTAGTTAAACTAATTAACCTAATTAAGCCTTTAAATGTCACTTTAAGCGGTATAGAAGTGTCTTGAAAAATATCAAGTCAAATATTATTTACTGTCATCATGGCAATGATTAAATAAATCGGTGATTAGAAATGAGTTATTAAAACTGTTATGTTTACAAATGTATTGAAAAAAATCTCTCTGTTAAACAGAAAATGGGGGAAAAAATAAATAGGGGGGGCTAATAATTCTGAATTCATCTGTATACCATACATTCACATTGATTTCTTAGTTAATTCATTGTCTCATGTGCAATCGTTAGACAGGTCTAACCTTCTTTAGCTGAGAAATTTATATACTATAGTAATTTCTAAATAACCTTGTTACATATACAATTACTTTGCTTTTCTTAACACCATATTTAGTCTTGAACTGATTCATTTTTCCTAATTATGTTCAATTGTCATTAGTTAAAATTTAATTATTTAAAAAAATATATATTGCTATAACAATAAAATACAGTTACTTTGCTTCTCTGAATTGAATAACTAAATAAAGTGTTAAATAATAAGTGTTAAATAATGGTCTAAAATAATGAAATTTTCCATGTACTTTATTTAAAACAAATAATGTTGTTGTTTTTTTAATGGAAACGCTTTAATAATAACTCACTGAAATTAACAGTACAAGTCTAAAATGTAATTTAAAAGCTTAAAATGCAATTAAAGTGCATATTGGTATAACCCTAAAATACAATTACTCTTCTGAATTTGTTTACAGTGTTGAACTGTTGAATTTATGCTCTGTATTTAATACAAGTAAATTATAAGTAACTGTAATTAAGTGACCTAAAATTAAAAAAATAATCCTTTTACTCAGAAAAGTGATTAAATTACAGTAACTTTTTACTTAATAATTTTTACAAATTTTAATACTAATTATTTAGTTTGTTTTATTACTTTAAAAAAATCATTTGTGTTTATTTAAAGTTTATTAGGATGAATGTACAATGTGCTTCTAGAAATATTATCAAGTTAATTAAGCAATCAAGTATCATCAAGTATAATAAAGCAAGTTTTGAGTCATGTGTCATAGTCCAAAATGTTCCACAAAAGCAAATCATAAACAATAATAGCAAAGAGGTGAACTAATCACTCATCAGATAATAAATAAATGTTTTAAGATAATTATAGGTGGGCATAGATCATTTTTTAAAAATCTAGATTAATTTCGAAATTAATCTAGATTAACATGGCTCATTTGAATTCTGCCGAAGGCATTCAGAATATGTTTGCTACCCAAATAATAAATCTTTGAGAATGGGTTTCTCAAGCCAGGTGGCGCATTAGACCAGGGGCTCATCTCCTACTTCCAAAATGCATCACAAACTGCTTGAGAAACTGTTCTACTATGATAATTAGTGATGAAAATAAATTATGTTTAATAAGATGTACTTGTGTTTACTAACTGTTTATTCAGTTAAACATGAATGTTAAACTGTAGGCCTACATAAGCTCCGAACAGTGATTTCATACTTGATGTACGTACATGCAGAAAATGCTGCTTCTCAATGCCAAGTTCACAGAGCCCTGACGGTGTGTCAAACATTGAGTATGTTTACATGGGCAACAATACTTTAATGCGATTTTAATATGAGTGTACTATGTAAACAGCAATTTTTGATTACCTTAATGCGACTAAAGTCATAACTGAACTAAACAGAAATGGAATTAAGACATGTGGAGTATGCATATATTAGTGGCATTACTGAATTAAACAGTGCAAACAAACTATTACCGTCATGTAGGACTTTTCGCCATATTTTCCGACAAAATTCAAGACACAGGAGGCTGTCAGTAAAGGACCACACACAAAACGTTTGGCGAGCGTTATTACATTCTATAACACTCTCACCAGTCCTTGCTCCTTATTTGCGTCTAATATCCCAGTTTGTCACGGCGTATGAATGAAATGTTCATGAGTTAAAGTGAAACTGCCGAACTGCAGATAAAGTCAGGCATCCTGCTGATTTGATTCAGCACTTTTTAGTCAGACGGCTCACCGGTCAGGTAAACATCCGCGCTAAACTATCAAGGTGAAAGTCATCATAGCTTGCGTAGAGTAGACCCAGCTCCCAACCCAAGTTTGAGAATAGATTACCGGCGATATTTTTTTTTAGCGCGCGATAAGAGTCTCGCATTAACGCAGCACATTAACGCCGATAACGGCCCAGCGCTAAGTATAATATAAAAATATATATATAATAATCATTAAGTAAGTAAATAAATAAATAGATAGATAGAGGTAAAGAAAAAAAGAGAAACATCATACCATATGTAAGCACTATAAGCACTATCATTGGTGTCTAAATAGTCACAAAGCCTGTAAATAACATAAAACAAAATAATATATTTTTCAGACCGCAGCACAACCCTATAATGGGTTACTTTATAACTAATTGCACTCAACACAGACCCTGTTGCATTCACATTTTGTTAGCAAAACTAGAATCCATGTTCAAGCTGGTATTATAATATGTACTAACTAGTTGCTTCATGTGCAAACAGCAAGCTGATCGAGACTGGTACATGATGGATGAAGGTTATGATGAGTTTCACAACCCACTGACGTCCAGCTCAGAGGAATATGTGAAGAAGCGGGAGCAGATCCTCCAGAAACAGACCCAGAAACGCATCTCAGCACAGAAAAGACAAATCAATGAGGTGACCGTACACACCCTCACACATCTGTACAGACCCTCACACGTCTCATACTCACTCAAATGTCACTTTCTCTCCAGGATAACGAACGCTGGGAGACGAACCGCATGCTCACCAGTGGAGTGGTTCAGCGTCTGGAGGTGGACGAGGATTTTGAGGAAGACAACGCAGCCCGAGTCCATTTACTTGTGCATAACCTAGTGCCACCCTTCCTTGATGGGAGGATTGTCTTCACTAAACAGGTACTACAGTGGCAGAGACAGTTAGGTTAACTAGACTAGTTATTTAGGCATGTCATTGGACAACAGTGTTTTTTTTTTCTGTAGCCAATAAAAAAAACAATTCTTAAAGGAATAATACTGTAATATTGATTTAATAAGAAAATTATATAACTGCTTTTATTCCAGCCATACTTAAAGAAATCAACTTTCTCAAGATGAATATATATATATATATATATATATATATATATATATATATATATATATATATATATATATATATAATTGAAATTACTGTGAAAATCTGCTTGCTATGTTAAACGTCACTTTGGAAATGTTAAAGCAAGGCTGATAATTTTGCCTTTAACTGTATTATTGATGTGCAGTCTTTAACTGTTTATTTGACTTTTTTTTTCTGTTCCTTCAGCCTGAGCCGGTCATTCCAGTGAAAGATGCGACCTCAGACATGGCCATCATCTCCCGTAAGGGCAGTCAGCTGGTGCGACGCCACCGAGAGCAGAAAGAGAGAAAGAAGGTGTGTGTCTCGTTTTTACCAAGCAGCAACCTCCCGCTCTCCCTCGGAAAGCCAATACGGAAGTAACCGAAACTGCAATTCATCAAAATTCCGCTAGTCCTGGCTCCATAATAGAGCAAATTGCAATTGAGCCCACTGTTAGAATGGCCAACTTTACAGCAGGAAAAAAAGGTGTTTACAGCCTGGTATAAAGAATGATTTTGGTTCATATAGCTATTATTACCCTCCATGACAACTGTGAGGGGGGTGAATTTTTTTATAACTCATCCGTTTCCTTTATATTAGGTTATATTAAGTTTGCATAATTAAGGGCGTGGCCACTTGAGTGACAGCTAGGTCTCGCTGGTCACAGTCACTTCACCTCATCTGAATCCGGCAGATTAGCCACTGATCTCGGCATATTCATCGTATTTTTGTTTTGTTTTATGTGGCTTTACACAGTCAGCTGCCTTTTGGACTTATTTCTTACAATTATCAGATGATATGGGATGCTGTGTGCATTTAATTGTGCTCACAAACCATTCACGTGGCCTCCGTTTCCCATGTGAGTAAAGTTATATACTTGTATACCATCTCTATAAATGTATTTGTTTTATTTAAGATCATTTATCATTAATATTTTTCTTTAGACCCGTAAAGCACTCCAGAATCTGACAGATTGATTAGCTGTAGGCTCTAGAACAGTCATCTGAAGCGTTGTCATACAGTGTTATGCTGGAGTTCATCAATAGTCTTGCATTTAGTGACACAGACTATATTTGAAGTGTTTGGAAGTAATTTGCATTTTCCTCCTGTAGAAAAACGTCATAAGAACAATGCTTAGAGGCTCAATGTATTACTACACTGTTTTTAAAAGTCTAAACACTTTACTGATATAGTGTACAGCCAAGCACATGTGGTCAGAACACAAACGAGTCGCAGGTAATAAAGTATCAAGCGTTTCTCCCAAAGTAAAGTCTGTCTGCCAGGTCTAAGCAAAGTGCCAGCAGGTGTCTGTAGCTCCGCTCACTCTCCGCCTCTTTGCCCTTGTTTGGTATCCCGCCGTGGGTGCGATGACGCGCGAACAAAATGGCGACAGTTGGCCGCGCCTACTTGTAGCTTCTTTTGCGCTCATTAGAAACCTATGGGTGACGTCACGGATACTACATCCATATATTTTACAGTCTATGGTTTTTCCATGCATTTTGACCACTCTCTCTCTCCAGGACAGTTACTATAACTGTTGTTTTGCTTCTTAAAGGCACAGCACAAACACTGGGAGCTCGCTGGCACCAAACTGGGTGACATCATGGGAATCCAAAAAAAAGAGGATGGAGGAGACGGGAAAGCTGTTGGGGAAGACGGAAAAGTGGATTACAGGTAAAACAGATGTGTATTTTGATGTTGTTTCTTGCATCAATAAGGTATCAATTTGTTGGATCCTAGTATTCATTTTTATTACTTAAGGATTTCTTTACTGTTGTATTTGGGAATTCTGGGTCCCCAGAAGTTTTTATTTAATTATTTTATTTATTTAATTGATTTATTGATTGATAGATTTTTTATTTTATTTTTTACATTTTTTTATTTTAATTAATTTATTATTTAATTAATTTTATTTTAATAAACTAGTTATTTATTTGTTTATTTATTATTTTATTTTACTCTTTTAATTTATTTATTTTTTCTTTATTTTATTTTTTTATTTTATTTAATTAGTTTTTTGTTTTTATTTATTTATTTTTAATCATTTAATTTATTTTATTTGATTGTTTGACTGCTTGACTGATTGATTAATTGATTAATTAATTTATTGATTGAGCCTGATGCACGCGTTTCTGATTTCATTTGATAATCTGATTACTTCTTCATTAAAATAGAATTATATATATATATATATATATATATATATATATATATATATATATATATATATATATATATATATATATATATACACATACACATACACATACATACATATACACACAGTGTTTCCTCTAGGATTTTTTTCCAGCTGTGGCGGCAGGCCTTTTTTTACACAGATCTACCAACTACCTGTGGCGTGCTTGCGTGCCGATTTCCCCTGCTCGTGCATAAAACTTCTTGCATGCCCCCTCAAATATATGCTGCTCAAGCGCAGATCTTCTTGTGCGCTCTTAAATAAGCACTGAAGTGCGTTTACATAGCAAGTACGTCTCCAACATTTATTTGATTTGCCAGAAATATTCAGGAATGTCTCCAATAGACCTACAGCGGTATTAATGCACCACTTACCTTTTAATAAGTTTTAATGCGATTATCACCCGCTATTTAAAAACATGACTGAATGTGTTGAATGAGAAGCTGTAATGTAGCCGTGGCGCCCCGCCATGGAAGAATGAATGTAGCGGAAACCATGATAAATATATATGTATGTGTGTATATATATATATATATATATATATATATATATATATATATATATATATATATATATGTATATGTATATGTATATATGTGTATATATATATATATGTGTATATATATATATATGTGTGTATATATATATATATATATATATATATATGTATATATATATATATATATATATATATATATATATATATATATATATATATATATATATATATATATATATATATATATATATATATATATATATATGCATATGCATATGCAAAAACAATATTTTTATTCAGCAAATATCAATTAGATTAATCAAAAGTGATCATAAAATCATTGAAATGTTGAAATCAGTAAAGACATAATTTGTATTCATCAAAAGATCCTTTTCATTAAACATTTACTGGTCACCCTTTACAATAAGGTTCCAACTTCTATCAGTTAAAAATAATTAATTAATGTATTAACTATTATGAACAATCAATGAACAATACATTTATAACAGTGTTTATTCATCTTTCATAATGTCAGTTAATGAAACAAAGTTGCTCGTTAACTCAGTGCATTAACTAATACTGACAAACATATCTTTGCTCATTATTAATGCGTTAGTAAATATTGAAGCATGATTAATAAATGCTGCACAATTATTGTTTATTATTATTGATGTTAATGAATACATTTACTAATAAAACCTTGTTTTAAAGTGTGGTCCGCTTACTGAAATAATAGTTTTAAATTCTAATCTTGAGGTGGCACGTTGACTCGGTGGTTAGTTCTGTCTCCTCACAGCAAGAAGGTCGCTGGTTCGAGTCTCGGCTGGGACAGTTGGCGTTTCGTTTTCTGTTTGGAGTTTGTTTGTTCGCGTGGGTTTCCTCCGGGTGCTCTGGTTTCTCCCACAGTCAATAGATCGTAGTGTATGAGTGTGTGTGTGTGAATGTGAGAGTGTATGAGTGACTCCCAGTATTGGGTTGCGGCCCCACGACTAAACCAAGGGAAAATGAATGAATGAATCCTAATATTTGATAAGATTGCCGTTTTACTAATCCAAATGTTTATATTTTTACACTATTAATATGTTAATTTTAGCATGCATTTTTCTTCTACAAAAATCTATCATTTCATTATTCCCGCCAAAATCATTTTTGAATTAGTACAAAAAACTCTTTCTGTCATCCTTATCTTTCCTCTCTTCATCATTTCAGGGCCGAGCAGAAGTTTGCCGATCACATGAAGGAGAAGAGTGAAGCAAGCAGTGAGTTTGCTAAGAAGAAGACTCTGTTAGAGCAGAGACAGTATCTGCCCATCTTTGCTGTTCGCCAGCAGCTTCTCAACATCATCAGGTCCTGATCACACTCATCA
Organism: Danio aesculapii; assembly: GCF_903798145.1. Taxonomy (NCBI): domain Eukaryota; kingdom Metazoa; phylum Chordata; class Actinopteri; order Cypriniformes; family Danionidae; genus Danio; species Danio aesculapii. The sequence goes on from NC_079441.1 coordinate 66,476,837, forward strand.
ACATCTTTATTCCTCAAAGGGATAGTTGACCCAAAAATCTGTCATCATTTACACTCCCTCCACCCCCTCCAAACTAGTTTAAAGCATGTTCTATTAGATTGTGTTGGCTTTAATTCTGTGAAACTTTTTTGGTCTCTGTTAATCCAAATATTTTATAGATTTTAGCAAAAATAAATTGTAAAATTGATATATCAGCAGTATACTTTTGTATTGATCATGAAATCAGATATAGAAGCTGACATGGTGTTAAACACAAACATGCGAACCAAATGTTTATGAATTTCTTTCTGCTTTTCAACACTGAAGAAGATATTTAAAAAAAAGCTGAGACCTATAACCATTGACTTCCAGATTATTTGTATTTGTATTCCTACAATGGAAGTAAGTGGTTACTGGTTTTCAGCTTTCTTCAAAATATCTTCTTTAGTGTTTGACAGAATAAGGATCTCATAAAGGTTTATAGCCACTTAAGGTTGAGTAAAATAATGTAAACACATTTTTTTGGGTGAGCTATCCTTTTAAATAAAAACTCCTGCACAAAATTTGTGAGCTCATGTGTTTTGCCCACATGACATGCTGATATTTTCGTTTTTTTTCTCTGACAGGGATAACAATATTGTGATAGTGGTGGGTGAAACAGGCAGTGGTAAGACGACGCAGCTAACGCAGTATCTTCATGAGGACGGTTACACCAGCTATGGTATGGTGGGCTGCACACAACCTCGCAGAGTGGCAGCCATGAGTGTGGCTAAGAGAGTCAGCGAAGAGATGAACAGTAATCTGGGAGAGGAGGTTGGTGAACAACATCTAGTGTGCATGAAATCGATTTTTTGTCCAGTAGGTTAAAAACATATATGTGATGGAGAAATACTGCCACCTGGTGGATATGGGCTGACTTGCATGTAATGTGACTGAAAAAAAATTGGGGCTATTATAATGAACTAAAACTGGTTACACTTCATATCAAGATTGACATTATCAGTGTAGTTACATAACTAAGCACTGGCTGATTTTTAGTACTTACTGTATGGTGTGTATATATATATATATATATATATATATATATATATATATATATATATATATATATATATATATATATATATATATATATATATATATATATATATATATACATAATTGAATAATAATTGAATCTAATAATTTCTTGTTGAACAGAAGGAGCTTTTTAAAAAAATATATATATATATTTTTTGGACTGGTAGTATATATTATTGTAAAAGACTTTACTTGTACATTGTACTTTTGGTTCTAACCATCATTTTACCGTGACATAATGGCTTGAATGTGTATTCCAGGTGGGTTATGCCATCCGTTTTGAAGACTGTACATCAGAGAAGACTATGATCAAGTACATGACGGATGGGATTCTCCTCAGGGAGTCTCTGCGGGAGTCAGATCTGGACCACTATAGTGCAGTAATCATGGACGAGGCCCACGAGCGCTCCCTCAACACTGATGTGCTCTTCGGGCTGCTCCGAGAGGTGAGACATCTTCTCTGTCCTTCTCAGACACTATATAAAAGCTCCTGGTATACGTTATTGTTAACAGCTTACGTGGACACTTAAACAGGCCATATGAACAGGGTGCAAATAGTTTTAATAGTGAGAAATAGTTTTCTGATCTCTTTTTTAAATAATTATAATGATAATACAGGGTGTCCGCAGGGTCTTAAAAACAATTTGTTGATAAAACAAAGTTGATAAAACAATTTAGGCCCTTAAAAAAAGTACTAAAAAGTCTTAAATGCTTTTTTACAAGGTATTACAGTTTGTATAATTTTTGGTTCTACAGTGTATAGTTGTATGCTAAAGTTTGCCTGAATTTAATCTGAACATTGGGCTGCTGTGTAGTTTATGAAATCGATAAAATCCTGCTAGATTTGACATCATGCTGCTTTGTTTACTGCTTCAATAAAGGCAACTGCCATTCCTGCAGTTCTATAGGTGCCAATTAGCGACCCCTGCAATTTGCGTTAATGGTTGATGGTTTGCCCCATCATTGTTCATCATTGTGCACAAGCAGTAACTGCTTCATTCTGGACGTCATTCAGGGATGTAATTGTAAACCTACCTAGGCTACTGTGTATATGATATAATAATATTGTCTATGTGTAGTCCGCTATAATGTGCGCATATAAGGAAGACGCTGACAATATGCAAGCAAGATTATGAAATGGATTTGAATGCGAAGCTGTGCACACTTTTTCCACTTTCACATTTAGGGGTGCATCGATTATAGATTTTGGTTGTACGATTATAGTCTGAGGAATATTCATGGTTATCATGATTATTACGCATCCATTAATTTCAAAACACTACTAGTTTAAAATATAAGTAGTTTTTATGTGGTTTTCTAAAGTGTTATTTATTGCTGCTTCGTAACTGATTAATACAGCACATAATAATAATAATAATAAAAACGAACAGTAGTCCATTTTTCTTTGGACTTAAAAATAAGTGAAAAAAGTTTTTGCCATTTAACGCAAGTAATCATTTTACACTGAAAATAAAGGACAGAACAATGAATAAAAAAAATTAATAAATAGTATTTGTCTAATAGAAAGGGGCGACGCAGTGGGGCAGTAGGTAGTGCTGTCGCCTCACAGCAAGAAGGTCGCTGGTTCGAGGGTCGCTGGTTCGAGCCTCGGCTGTGTCAGTTGGTGTTTCTGTGTGGAGTTTGCATGTTCTCCCTGCGTTCGGATGGGTTTCCTCCGGGTGCTCCGGTTTCCCTCACAGTCCAAAGACATGCGGTACAGGTGAATTGGGTATGCTAAATTGTCCGTAGTGTATGAGTGTGTGTGGATGTTTCCCAGAGATGGGTTGTGGCTGGAAGGGTATCCGCTGCGTAAAACAAATGCTGGATAAGTTGGCGGTTCATTCCGCTGTGGCAACCCCAGATTAATAAAGGGACTAAGCCGACAAGAAAATGAATGAATGAATCTCTAATGGAAATCTAAGCTACATATTAGCTAAGTGTTTCCCTTTTAAAGAGAACAAATGTAGTCAAAGACTGCTGAATCCCTGTCTGAAAGGCACTTTTGATCAACCATATTATGAACTTGTTTGGTATTTTCATTTAATAATTTGTTTTCTCTTTGGAGTAGAAATTGGTATATTCCATAGAAAGCATGAAGCTTATCGGTCCAGTTCTCGTCACGTGACTCGAGGTGCGCTCGCGGCATTCTTTCAACTAGGAGCGCCTGGAAAGCGTGAGCTCGTCAGGCCGCGTGCAAAGAAATAGAAAAAGAAAATAAAAGAAATAACGAACTTGCGAGTGCAAAAGACGCAACGTGTATAGCCCTTAGTTAATAGCCTCAGCCATAGTTGATCCAGTTTGTGTGTATGTGTATTAGCCTCAGTGTACAAACTTGGAACTTTAAACTAGTGCACAGTTGGCATAACTTTTAGTTGCAGCACTTTCGTTCTGTGCAGAAATGCTGGGTTGAGAAGCCTTTACAATTAATTAACTGTAACAAATTAAAGCACGGTTAATAGTGAAATCAGTTAATCGTTGTATCCCTACTCCCATTTGCATGTCACAACCACGTGCGCTCTATGTATATTATATACAGGACGCACTTTTGTTATCCTCTGCAAGTCATCTGTCCTCCTCATGTCTTCATTTATTCAGTTCTACAGCCTAGCACCTGAAGTTTAATACCTGATAGCTTTGTGCGTTTAGATGATATTACAAATTTATATAAAAATTTTTTTTTAGAATTGATAAAAACTATTGAAATGAGGAGCTAAGCTGAAGGAAAGGGAAAGTGATAAACTCTTTTTAACGATGTATGCTTTTTGTATTCAGGATTGTTAAAGCTGCTCAATTCAACTGGAATTAAACGATTTAATGGCTTAAAACAGTTTGAACTATTGACTGACTAGTGGTTTATTTATCACGTGGAATAATAAGTCTACTAAATTACAGGAAAAATTATATGCTGTGGACAGAAGGGAACTAACAAAGTTAGTGGCGGTGTGTATCCTGACATCGAGGGAATGTACAAAGTATAAACCTATTAAATATTAGGAAATACAGGAAAAATTATATTCTGTGGGCCCAAGAGAAACAACAAATTTAGTGGCGCCATCTAGTGGTGGTGTGTATCCCGACATCTAGGGAATGTACAAAATATTAACCTATTAAAAGTGTGGTCACAACGATTAACATATTATCATACTTAAACTTTAGTTGATGTGTAATGTAGCTGTGTGAACATAAACAACATCTCTGAATGTAAGACGCTCAAAAGTTTAATGCCAAGGGAGACATTGGCTTTTACAGAGTTAGCTTAGCAAAGCCTACAGCGAATGAAGTTTGGGGACTACAAAAAAACATCCAGGCTAGTGAGATCACAAGGACTTCACGTTACTCACGTTCACCATGTGCAGACAATCCAAGCTGCGAAAGGGGCGTGGCCAGAGGCGCTGTAATATTATAGCAGAGAAAGCTAAAATGCTGTCCAAACGCTGCTATTTCCACAGAGCTTGTTCTGTTTCTGTATTTGGGCTTCCAAAGGACATGACACAAAGAGAGAAGCGCTTACAGTTTAATTTTAATTATGTTCCATAGAATTATATAAAATATATAGCTAGTATCTGACAAAGGAGAACTTCCAAAATCTCTCTCAGTTCAGTGCTGTATTCGGTTAAAACTCATCCAACTCATGAAGCTGTGGATTGTGAGCCACAACCTGTAAGTATTTTTATTTGTTAAAATTAACCTATTACATGCACAGCTTCTAGCGTTAATGGTATGTTGTAGCGAGGACGTAAACAAGGATGTAAACAACTGGAAATGCTGTTTGGAACCACTAACAATTTAGCTACAAATTCATATTTATCAGTCAAACCGCTGTAAACACACACAATCTTTAGCAGCGCTGCAATGTCTCCCTATGCAGCCGTTTTCCGTGCATTCTACTTCTCAAATGACCAACTCGCAAAAGATATGTGAACGTTTTAGATTACTTACACATGCTTATTCCGAATATGTAAGTCATAATTTTAGCCCCCCTTTGAATTTATTTATTTTTTTTTTTATTTCCCAAATGATGTTTAACAGAGCAAGGAAATGTTCACAGTATGCCTGATAATATTTTTTCTTCTGGAGAAAGTCCTATTTGTTTTATTTCGTCTAGAATAAAAGCAGTTTAAATTTTTTGTAATTTATTTTAAGGTTAAAATTATTAGCCCCTTTTAAGCAATTTTTTTTTGATAGTCTACAGAAAAACCATCATTATACAATAACTTGCCTAATTACCCTAACCAGCCTAGTTAAACTAATTAACCTAGTTAAGCCTTTAAATGGCACTTTAAGCTGAATAGAACTGTCTTAAAAATATGTAGTCAAATATTACTTACTGTCATCATGGCAAAGAAAAAATAAATCAGTTATTATTAGAGTTATTAAAACTATTATGTTTACAAATGTGTTGAAAAAAATCTTCTCTTCGTTAAACAGAAATTGGGGAAAAAATAAACAGGGGGGCTAATAATTCTGACTTCAACTGTATGTGAAAGACACTTGTCAGATTTTATTTTAGAGAGCAGGCGTGAGGTTCAGCTGCTTTTCATTTTCTGTCTGATTCAGCTACTGTTTACACATCACAAAAGCTCGTGCTTGTAGGGGCGTGACGTGGTGACGTAGACCTGATTCGCGATTCACAGCACATAATGTTAGCTGACCAATCAGAGCCTCTTGAGGGCGGGCCTTTCGGAGGAACTAGGAAATATGAAAGTCATTTTCATGTTAGCTGAGTAGCTGTATATAATCAAAGTAAGATATCTGAAAAAATAACGTGATTTTCTACAAGTGAATCACGAGCACACATTGCTTTGCATCTTATAAACACAACAAAGCCTTAAAAATACACTGTGGACCACCCCTTTAAATATTACATAGATGACTATTAAATTGCTAAACAAAAACTTATTATGTGGTCAATGTCAAATACTTGTATAAAGAATATTATATGCTAATATAAACTATTATTTTCCCCAAAATTATTGCATTATAATACAATATCAAATGGTTTCATATCATATGGCCTCTTTTAGGAGCACTATTGAATTTAGGTGTTGATTCTGATGACTCACTTTCTCTCTTCTTCCTTTCTCAACCCTATCTGATGATTACTTTAGGTGGTGTCAAGACGCTCCGACTTGAAGCTCATTGTCACATCTGCCACCATGGACTCGGACAAATTTGCGTCATTCTTCGGCAATGTTCCTATTTTCAACATTCCTGGCAGGACGTTCCCAGTGGATATCTTGTTCAGCAAGGTGAGGTGTTAATAGCGTCTTTAGATGAAGCTGAAGCTGTTCGCTGCGCTGTATGCTAAAGCTGAGTGTGTTGCTGTGATCTAGACTCCTCAGGAGGACTATGTGGAGGCGGCTGTGAAACAGGCCTTGCAGATTCATCTCAGCGGGATGGTGGGTGACATCCTCATCTTCATGCCTGGTCAGGAGGACATCGAGGTGAGGAGATTTTTAATCATGCAGAAGATGCCTTATGAATGGAGTCACAGTTTAAATGCACGGTTAATGTTGTCCAGAGACTGATATTCAAAAGTTTTGTATGTTTTTGATTCTCATATGTTTACCAAGATATATTCTTATTAGGGATGTAATGGTTCTCGGTAAAAAACCATGCACTGTTCAGTGCGCTCTATGGTCCGCGGTTCAGAATATCCATTATTAATATTGGTTTGGTGATTTAAAAACAACTGCAACAAAGCAAAAATGTTTAGCATTTGTACGTTTCCGATTACCTTTCACATGCATTGCACGTGCAAAGAGCTGTCCAATAGTATGTAAATCTGTTGTTGATATCCTCACGTGTCAATAAGGGAAGTGAAGGAGATGAAGCACAAATCCGCAGGTGAGGCCAAAACACAGCACATTTCCGTCAGTGTTTCAACAGACACAAAAAAATAATGAATGCCATTTGCAAAAAAATCTCATAGATAGCCTAGATCAGAGGTCACTAAACAGGAGGACTGCCCGGACCCAGAAGCCATCCCATACGGACCCAAACATACAGCCTATACAGGCCCGTAGACAGCTTGGTGAAAAGGGTGGTTCTTTTTTTTTCTCAAAAAGTGGACCTTTTTGCAGTTGTTCACCTTATTTTCTAGTTAGTTATGAGGTTTAAATACTGCATTTTAGCACTATTTTTAGCTGGATTAGCTTGTCGGATAGTCATCATAACCACACTTTTTGAGGAAATATTTAGAATAAAGAAATATGACACAAATTTATTACATCATATATCATTCGAAAAAAGGAGTCTGTTAAAGTTTTAAAGAACCCCTATTTTGCATTATAAAAGGTCATATTTTGGTTTTGGGGGTCTCCAACAACAGGCTGATATGCATGCAAGGTCAAAAACACTTTGACCTTTAAACATTGTCTTATAATATGCATTATTTTTTACCTTATTATCCCAACGACTCCCATATGATTCGTTCAGCAATTCATTTGTTCTCAAACCCCTCCTTAGCGTAATGCTAATCTGCACTGATTGGTCCGATGACCCAGTCTGTTGCGATTGGTCGACTGCTTTCAATGTGAGACAGAGAAATGCCCACCATCAACAATTTTTAAAGTAGTCAGAGTGCTGAGTATATATGTGAACCCATCGCAGGAGTGCATTAAAGCAGTGCAGTTTAACACCAGCAAATTGCTCTATTCTTAACCATGATTGAACCGGGATCTGCTACAGTGTTTGTCTTCCTCTTTTTCTTTCTACAGTGTTTGTGGGCGGGGCTGGGGATTTTAGTTTTCTAGGGCGGGGCTTGAATTCCATATCGACATCACGCCGACATGGCTAAAGAATCGTTACCAAGACAATTCATTTGAACCTTTCTGAGTCGACTCTTCTATAGATAAATCAATCGTTTTAAACACGGCACACTTTTAGATTTAAGCCTTCGCTGTATATTTCACTTCACTTAGAGCTGTGTTACACGCTGCATGGAAGGTCATTTTCCAAAACCCATAATAGGGGCTCTTTAAATTTAAAAAGCCTATTGTCATTTATTGGGCAAAAAACAAACTGGTCAGCACATTCAACTCTCTTCAGTCTGAATTTGGCCATATGAATAATAAAAAATGTAAAACATATTAATAATGTAGAGCTTAAGGATCTCTTTAGTAGGAAAAAAAGTACATTTTGAAAGTTCATAGATAACAAAAATATTAATTAATTAATATTTGTAATTAATAAATTAATAAAATCAATTAATAAAACCTAATTAGCATTAAAATTAACTTTAATATGTGCTTCTTTTGGTGCTTCAAAGCTTTTCTTGTAGTGAAAGTAGGCATGGGACCTTAACCATTTTCAAGTTATACCGCGGTTTGGAAAAGTCACGGTTTTAAAACCGCCAAAATTGTCTGCTATACAGATCCTAAGGTATGTGTAAGATTTTTTTATTTACTTTTTTTTTCTTTTGTTTTGTTTTTTTAGGACAACATTATCTCCAGCAGAAAATCTACACAGATGCTGTTTAAAATTGTAAAGAAATCTGTGTTTTTGAAACTAATGAAAACAGCAGAAGTCAATGTCAATGATTCATTTGAATTATTTAGCCTGACATGTTTACTGTTCCAAAATATTATAAATGTTTCTGAAAATAAAATGTAATGTGTTAAAGGGGAAAACAGTTTTTGTTTTTTACCCAGACATTTAAAAAGAATGAATTTTAGAGTAGTAATCGCAATACCGTGAAACTGTGATATTTTTATTATGACAGGTTATCATACTGTCAGAATCTTATACCGGCCCATGCCTAAATGAAAGATGACTTCACTTACATCAGATTCTGTTTTCTTGCACAGCTGGCCGTTAGACTAAAGTAGTTTGCATTCATTAGAGCCTTCTTTGATGGGTTATTTTCACAATTTGTGATTCCATAGCAGTCAAAATAAGACAAATGCGCTCATGTATGGGACAAATTCTGGACAAATTCTTTTATCAGTGGGCGGTGGGTCTTTCGAACCACCCAAACTCCCTCTGGCGATGGGCCTGCTATAGATGTTTGCAATGTTACTTTAGTCCAGCTCCTGCTGGTTTTTAAAAAATTTTCTGTAGCCATTTTTTTCTAAACATATCACATACCATAACGTACCGAAACCATCACCCTTAAACCATGATATATAAACTGCACCGTGAGTAGTTTGAACAGTTGCACCCCTAATTTTTATAGTGAAAACTTTAATTACAGTAAAATATAATAATAATAATATATGTATTATTTAAATTTAATAAATTGTTATTTTTCTTTTTAAAAATTTTGAAATTATGATTCATTCCTGCGATGGCAAAATCTCACACGATCTTTCAGCAATTACTCTGTTATACTGATGTAATCAGGCATAAAAATTTGATTTATTACTCATTTTTAAATATTTTAATAACTATTTTCTCTTAACTAATTTATTTAGTCTTAGTAATCAAAACATACAATTTCTTAAGGGGGCTAATAATATTGCCCATATATATTTTTTTAATATAACAACTTTTATTCCAGCCAAACTAAAAGAAAAAAAAAAGAAAATAAATTACTCTCTTCTTTTGAACAATTTTTTTTTTTTTTGGAAATATTGTTTCACCATCCTTCATTTGATTATATTAAAAAAACTGACCGATACTTATTAAAATATTTTACAGAATACTTGAAATAATACTCTATCGTTTATATAAAAAAGGCATAAACGGAGATCATTAAATATTTGTACATGTAAAATGATTAAACACATCATGACGTGGGTAAATCTAATGGTTTGAAGAATAGTGGCAAAGTATAATGACTTAAAATGATGATATAAATCATCTATAAAGCCCTATATAAATAAAGGTGACCTGATTTGATAAGTCTGTGTTGTTTAATAAGGCACAGTGTAACTAAGATGATGTCTGTGCTGCTGCAGGTGACGTCAGATCAGATTGTGGAGCGGTTGGCAGATCTGGAGAACGCTCCAGCCCTGGCAGTGCTGCCCATTTACTCCCAGCTGCCCTCGGACCTGCAGGCCAAGATCTTCCAGAAGGTGAGCATTTGTCGGATGATAAAAAACAGGGTTTTGTTTTGTATTTTAGATCAAATGAATGGACAAAATTATACTGATCCCATACTATTGATTAGTATTGTGTTTTTTTAGGTTTGTGGGATTTACCGATTTGTGAACTGACCCTGTGTGTTTATTGATAGGCTCCTGATGGAGTGAGGAAATGTATTGTTGCTACAAACATCGCTGAGACATCTCTGACAGTGGACGGCATCATGTTTGTTGTGGATTCTGGCTATTGTAAGCTGAAGGTAAAACCATTTGAATGTGAAATCATTGACCTTGACTAGGAAACGCCACATCTGATGTTAACATAAGTATTATTCTGTGTTGTTTAGGTGTTCAACCCTCGCATTGGCATGGATGCGCTGCAGGTTTACCCCATCAGTCAAGCTAATGCAAACCAGCGGGCTGGTAGAGCAGGCAGAACAGGCCCAGGACAGTGTTACAGGTGAGGTCTTTTCACACAGTTCCTTAAAGGGATAGTTCACCCAAAAAAGAAAAAATACTTAATTATGTTGAACACAAAACAAGATATTGTGAAGAAAGCTGAAAACCTGTAACCATTGATTTCAATAGTAGGAAAAAAATTATGTAGACAAGTCAAACTGATAAGGATATTCGGAAAGTAAGCGCTGCCTTGTGATACCATCACAGAGAGGCTCTAATTCTCTTTCCAAAACCTTTTCAAGAGTTCACACTTAGATATTGTTTGACAACTGTTAGCAGGTTTGGCATGCTGTCCCGGGAGAGAACCCTGAGCTCGGAGATAGGTGAGCCCAGGGCTCCCGCCTGGTCCATAGAGCATATGCAGGGAGTACGAGATCAGGTGGTTCTCGAGAGCTCCCCGTGGTAAGAGGAAGAAAAGGAGGAGAAGGGGTGGATGGGGGGTTTCTTCGAAAAACGAAGATAAGAGAGTAGTTCTAGCTAGGCTACTTATAGTGAGTTGGGGTTAATCTGATTGGCTAACTAGTGAATGTAAATGAGTGGCCAGCTGCGGTCAATCATATCACGTGCTCCTCTCGAAATTAGTTTGAAAACTTCACTTCATTCACTGTTTCTCATTGGTGGAATGATCATCCCATTCTCTAGCAGACTGCTGATTCACTGGCATCATTCAAATGACAACTAAAAACCCACCTCTTCCACGAACACTTGAGCACTTAAAAACAAACAAACCAAAAAACTCCCCCTCCTTACTCTAGCTATTAATTCTCTGAGCACAAACAGGCTACGTTCACACTGCATGCAGATGTGGCCCGAATAAATCTAGTTTTGTCCACTTTTTGGACAAAAGCGTCTGCTAAATGACTAAATGTAAATGTCATAACGGTTTGACACAAGTAAAAGGGTGAGCAAATGACGACAGAGTTTTCATTTTTGGCTGAAGTGTCCCTTTAATTCATATTTTAAATATAAAACTTGCTCAAAGATTGGTAATTCTTGTACTTGGGGTCAAACGGAGTTATAGTAGATAATAATAACATATATAATAATAACAACATAAGGATAATGAATAAATAAAGATAAAATAAAATAGCATGAAAAGAGATATATATATATTCATATAAACTCACTGGCCACTTTATTAGGTACACCTGTCCAACTGCCTGTTAACGCAAATTTCTAATGAGCCAATCACATGGCATCAATGCATTTAGGCATGTAGACATGGTCAAGACGATCTGCTGCAGTTCAAACCGAGGATCAGAATGGGAAATAAAGGTGATTTAATGACTTTGAACGTGGCATGGTTGTTGGTGCCAGACGGGCTGGTCTGAGTAATTCAGAAACTGTAGATCTACTCAGATTTTCATGCACAACCATCTCTAGGGTTTATAGAGAATGGTCAGAAAAAGAAAAAAATATCCAGTGAGCGGCAGTTCAGTGCGCAAATGCCTTATTGCTGCCAGAGGTCAGAGGTGAATGGCCAGACTGGTTCAAGCTGATAGAAAGGCAACAGTAACTTGGCGTCAACAACATTAAAGCATGGATCCATCCTGCCTTGAACCTGCCAACGGTTCAGGAGGGTGGTGGTGGTGTAATGGTGTGGGGGATATTTTCTTGGCACACTTTGGGCCCATTAGCACCAATCGAGCATCATGTCAACGCCACAGCCTACCTGAGTATTGTTGCTGACCATGTCCATCCCACAGTGACCATGACCACAGTGTATCCCTCTTCTGATGGCTACTTCCAGCATGATAACACGCCATGTCATAAAGTGCGAATCATCTCAGACTGGCTTCTTGAACATGACAATGAGTTGACTACTCAAATGGCCTCCACAGTCACCGTATCTCAATCCAATAGAGCATCTTTGGGATGTGGTGGAACGGGAGATTCGCATCATGGATGTGCAGCCGACAAATCTGCAGCAACTGTGTGATGCTATCATGTCAATATGGACCAAAATCTCTGAGGAATATTCCCAGTACCTTGTTAAATCTATGCCACAAAGGCTTAAGGCAGTTCTGAAGGCAAAAGGGGGTCCAACCCGGAACTAGTAAGGTGTACCTTATAAAGTGGCCAGTGTGTGTATACACTAAAGGATATTATGATATTACCCTACTCACTCAGAGTTTGGTTGTAGCAGGTTACCAACATTGACATTATACATTAAGAAATTAATAAAAGGTCTTAGGACATCTACAAAAACATTTTGCTTTCTTTTGACCAAAAAAAATCCCCTTTAATTAAAAACTACAAGGTAATAATGATGGGAAAAAGGTGAAGCATGTAAAATTTTTCATTTCATGCCACCTTTATGTTGTTTTTTATTTGGAAACAATCAGAGAAGTCATCTAGGTGTCTCTGTAGTATAAATACAAACTTTGCCCTCTCTTTGCTAAAACAGGAAGATTAACGGTGTGTGAATTAGCTTTACTCAGATCTTCCTTCTCTCTTTTACATAAAACATCTATCAGTGAGGCAGGAAACTGCAGGAGGGGGACAGGACGGTAATCTAGAGAGGATTTCACGCAGTTTAATTTTTGTTTACACCTCTGAAAAATGTGAGACAAAGTCTCCGGTGGGCTTTTTGACTGTGACCTTTTCTAAATCTGCACAGCCTGCAAGATGCGGCAACACGCTGCTTTGCGGTCACACAAAAGGAAACTCACACAAGGGATTGTTTTGCCTCCCTGCAAGTGTTCCTGGATGCTTCTAAAAGTGTGTGGCACCTGTCGAATTCGTTGCACATATCCTTTACCAAACATCTGTGCATCGAGAATCAATTCCGTTCTGCCAGACTCTTTGCAATGTGACCAAAAGCAGCATGCCTGGGACATGAGTGTTGAATCTGTAACTCAAAAGCTCTGATTGCGGCACCTTCACAAGAGTCAGTAGGACTGATATGCATTAATGCATACGCTGTACTACAGAGCTTCCCAGGGTTCCTTCTTCACGCCACCTTCTGAGGGATTATCCATTTAGTGGAATTGCTGCGGAAATCTGCTGTTCTCTCAGATCTGTTTCTATGGAGCTGCAAGGAGAGCTGTGATATTTTAAGGTTCTCAGAAGTAGTTCGGAAATGGCTCTTTGTTATGGGCTTTCTACGTGATTTTCTAAAGGTTGGAGCCTGGAACTTTTTTCAACAGTGTGTGGTAGAAGCATTTGTTAATTCTCCCAGCCTTTAATAGACATTTTGCATTAAATTTGAGAGTTTTGGAGATGTGTCACCGAATTCTTTGTATTTCATTCCATTGCTTTCTTATAAAATACATTACTGTTCATTAGAGTGCTGAAGTAAAGCAGCAAAATCACAGCCAGTCAGAACATATTTCTTGTGTAATAGTCAAGTGCAGTGGATTTCTGGATCAATGAGATTATGCTGTGGGTGAAGCTACTAACACACTGTGAAAACACTGGTCTTGTCAGTTTAAGTATTAATGTTTTGAGCTTTTATTTTGAGGTTTTTGGTTTTATTAGATTTTATTATTATGCACAGAGGTACACAAATTACATTGAACCGCATACAAATGGAGAGGGAAAAATGAAGAAAACTGTCAGATACAAGCAGGTGTGTGTGTGCATGTAAAGGTACTGGGTGGACAGGTCAAAGTACATAAATAAGAAAACAAAAAATACAACATGCATAACAGTAGAAAGCATATTATTATTATAGTTCAAATATCAAAAACTGAGTAGTATAAAGGGTCAGGGGTCTCAAAGTCAAATTGGCCGGGGGCCATTTCAGTGACTGACAAACGATATGAGGGCTGTTGTAATTAGAATTGTAACTGTAATTAGTTTTTCAGTTTGCATATTACTGCTAAATACAACATGATATAACAATCATGTAGTCACAGTAAACATTTTACATCCCAATGTCCCTTCCACCAGCCCATGCCTAAGTAGGGAATTACAACAATCATTGTGATGTAATAATAGTAATAATGACAGTTAAAAAAAAGACAACAAACACAATAATAATGTAATGATAGTAATAATGATAGTCAAATTTGACAATAATAATATTAATATTCATAATAATAATAATAACACCACCAACTACTACTACTACTACTACAGCAACTACTACTGCCACTGTTACAGCAACTACTGCTACTACAACTACTACAACTGCTGTTACTACAACAATTACTACAGCAATTATCACTACGACCACTACCACTACTACTACTACTTCAACAACTACAACGACTACTACCACAACTATGACTACTACAACAATGACTGCTGCTACTATAACAACTACTACTACTGATACTACAATGACTACTATAACAATTATTACTGCTACAATGACCATTACAACAACAACTACTACAACTACTACTGTTACTACAACAACAACTATAACGATTATTACTACTACTGCAACAACAACAACAACAACAACAACAACAACAACAACAACAACAACAACTATTACTACTGCCACTAATACAACTATTACTACTACCATTACTACAACTACTACTTCTACCACTACTACCATGACTACTATTACTGCTACCACTACTAATATAACGACTACAACGATTGCTACTACTTCTACTACTACTACTACTACTACTAATACTACTACTACAACAACGACCTAGATAGCGATAATGGTACTACTAATAGTGGGAAGATAACAAGGAAAAAACAAGTCAGAATAGTAGTAATAATAATACTACTACTACTAATAATAATAATAATAATAATAATAATAACCAAAATAGATGTAATAATATTAAAGATAATATTAATAATATTAATAGTTATTTAAATGTAAATGAGAGATTTTGTATGATTTTTGTATTTTACTTTAGTTTTCCTTTAAGTTTTTTGACACTTTTGTGTTAAAGCAACACTATGCTACTTTTGTCCCCCTGGTGGTTGATAAGTGCAAGTGCCTATTATCAACAAAGCAGATCGGACTGTTCCACTTATAGCCATTTCTCTATCACCCAAAATTGGTTGCATTATTTAAGGCAAAAGGAGGCAGATCTGGTAGCCACAGCAGCAGAATTCATCTATTTAAAAGTTAATATACCCCAGATATAACTTTAGAGATGTTATTTTAAGGGAGACAACTGTCCTGTGAAATTGACCCTTCTTACCTTTTTGTGTCTGTTCTTTTCAGGTTATACACTCAGAGCGCCTTCAAGAATGAAATGCTGACCACCACTATCCCAGAGATTCAGCGCACTAACCTGGCCAACGTCGTGTTGTTGCTCAAGTCACTGGGAGTTCAAGACCTCCTGCTCTTCCACTTCATGGACCCGCCGCCTGAAGACAACATGCTGAACTCCATGTATCAGCTGTGGATCTTGGGTGCACTTGACAATACAGGTGAGACCACCAGCCTCTGGCACTGCCCTGAAATAACATGTTAATTTACTTGTGTATATTTTTACATGTATATCTAATTAAGTCTTAAAGGAACACTCCACTTATTTTTAAAAATAGGCTCATTTTACAACTCAGCTATACAGTTAAACAGTTTTTATAGTTTTACCATTTTGAAATCCATTCAGCTGATTTTCGGGTCTGGCGGGAGCACTGTTAGCTTAGCTTAGCATAGATCAGTGTTTCCCAACCCTGTTCCTGGAGGCACACCAACAGTTCATGTTTTGGATGTCTCCCTCATCTGACCCATTAACTTCAGGTTTTGGAGTCTCTTCTAATGCAGAGTTTCCCAACCCTGTTCCTGAAGGCACGCCAACAGTACACATTTTCATCCTCTCCCTAATCAAACACACCTGAAACAACTCATCAGAACATTAGAAGAGACTCCAAAACCTGAAGATAATTGGGAAACATTGTCATAGATAATTGTATCAGATTAGACCATTAGCATCTCGCTCAAATGACCAAAGAATTTCAATATTTTTCCTATTTAAAGAGTTTTCTGTAGTTATATCATGTACTAAGACGGAACATTTGTGAGAGACGATTCACAACATATTTATTTGGTTCAAAGATTTCTTTGGATCCTGAACCATATATATTTATTTATATATGTGTGTGTGTGTATGTACGTATGTATTTATGTATGTATGTCTTTTTCTTTCTTTCTTTCTTTCTTTCTTTCTTTCTTTCTTTCTTTCTTTCTTTCTTTCTTTCTTTCTTCTTTCCTTCCTTCCTTCCTTCCTTCCTTTCTTTCTTTCTTTCTTTGGATCCTGAACCATATCTATTTATGTGTGTGTATGTATGTATGTATGTATGTATGTATGTATGTATGTATGTATGTATGTATGTATATATATATATATATGTATATATATATATATATATATATATATATATATATATATATATATATACACATTTATATCAAAATTTAGATTTATATCAAAATTTATTTATATAAAATATATAGTATACTATGACCAGGGATACAATCAGCTAGCGCAGTCGTCTTTCCATAGTTAAAAGTGTCATTTTGTGTCTGCCAGTTTGTTTACTTGGGGGAGTTCCATTGGCATTTCCCACATGTTAATTTTAACCAATCGAAAAGCACTTTAGGAAATGCGTTCAATAATATCTAGCCAATGAGTGATGTGGATTTTGTCACATGACCACATTTTGGTTCTTTTCAACTGGTTCGGACCAAAGCAATCAGTGTGGTGTGAAAAGAACCCAAAAACGGCACAAAAAGCACCCTTAGATATTTATGTAAAAGTGTATTATTGGGTAATTGCATTTTATTATGTTGTACTGATGGATATTTACAGGAACAATTAGGGCTGCACGATATTGGAAAATCTGATATTGCGATATTTTATTTTTCTGCAATAACTATTGGATATGAATACCGCAAAATAGATAGTTTAAATAGCACTATTTGATAGTTTTCTAGGGAGTCTAACAGTACGCAGGTACAGAAACTGAATAATCGCAATAGAAAAAAAATGCTTTTCTTACTATGTTTTGTCTTGTTTCCAGTCCAAATTTAAAAAAAAATCTTAGAGCAAGTAAAAATATTGTTTTGTTTTTATCGTCAGAAGAAATAAGTCAAAAATTAAGTTTTTCCTTAAAATAAGCCTTAAATTATCTGCCAGTGAGGTAAGTGAAATTATCTGGTTTTTGCTTTGAAATGTAGACATTTGGACTAGAAACGACAATAATTCAATTTTTTTATTTTTTTTGTTGCATAAATCATATCAATTCCATGCAAATACAGTCATTAAATACAATCCTGTAGCTCCTGCTCTACTTTAATTCACCCTCAATATTGCATATCTTTGGGACTATTGCGGCTGCGTACATTGTGATATTAATGCTCAATTGATATATTATGCAGCCCTAGAACAATATTGTTAAAAATTATGCGATGAGCATATTCATTTTGCCAGTGTTTGGATATTTCCACGTTTGAAGATAGCTGACGCTGTTGACATTATTTTAGTTTGGAGATAAAACTCTGGAGTGTAACTTGCATTCTAGCGGAGTAGATTTAAGCTAGCGAAGCGCTGCTGTGAAGTATTAAGGTCTTACCCAAAGTTCAGCCGTAGCAAGTGAAGTAAAACTGTCAATGTGACCAGAGAGGGATCTCAATCTCATTTTCTGCCTATCTCTCAGGGGGTTTTTGGGGATTTGACTATGTGGCACACTTTTCCCATCCAGCTCTCGTCTCGTGTTAACAGCAGATTATTTCTGATTAAGGCTTACCTGTTCAAATATCTCTCCCTTGCTTTTCACAGCGCTCTCTCGCTAATCTTCTTAGTCTGTCAGGTAATCTTTGAAATCGGAGCTTCTCAAAAGTTTGATCAGAATCTCAAAGTGGAAGCGTTTTCCCAGCGTCAGCACTTTTCAAAGAGCCGCTTTGTAATCCCCTTTGACTTTTGCCTGTGTTTGAGAGTGTGTTTTCTTCTCGTGTCTGTCTCAGGCGCTCTGACACCCACCGGGCGGCTCATGGTGGAGTTTCCTCTGGATCCGGCTCTGTCTAAAATGCTGATTGTGTCCTGTGACATGAGCTGCAGTGCTGACATCCTCATCATCGTCTCCATGTTGTCTGTGCCGTCCATCTTCTACAGGCCAAAGGTACATTTCCAGTAGGGCTGCACAATATTGAAACAAAATTACATTGTGATATTTAGATTTTTTTTCAATTATTTATTTTGTGATATTTCAGCAGATAGATTAAGGGGATTTTGTAGGGGAGTGCATCGGCCTAAAATATAATAAATTACTAGCATAGATAAATACCATAGAGCAAGTATACAAATCAGGGTGTCCGTAGGGTCTTGCATTTCAAAAACAAAATTTTAGGATTAAAGGGACCTATTATGCGCCCTTTTACATGATGTAAAATAAGTCTCTGAGGTCCCTAGAGTGTGTATGTGAAGTTTCAGCTCAAAATACCCCTCAAATTCCCCCTTTTAGGCTTTCATCATAATTGTGCTGCTTTGGTGACTATCACTTTAAATTCAAATGAGATTGTGCTCTTTTTGAAAAGAGGGCGGAGCTACAAATGCCTATGTGTCAGCATAGTGGCAGAAAAAAAACTAATCTCCTATGTTTATGAGGGAGAGATGGTCAATGATGGATAGTGCTTTCCCACTCTGATAAGACGTACAATGAAATGTGATTATAAAAAATTTTATTCATACATGTTTACCATTGGAAGCTGGTTAAATTCACATGCCTCTTCCACACAACAGTGTTTAAACCCCTTATAAAAGTGATTTTTGCATAATAGGTCCCCTTTAAAAAGTCTTAAATTGACTAAAATGTTGTCTTGTGTGTCTTTTTAAACAGGCCTTACTTTTCCTATGTCCTTATAAAGCTATCCAGTCAGGCCAACGTCCATCCAATCACCGACATCTCATTAAAACCTTTAACAAAACTATTTATTATAATATTATTAGTTTCATTATTGTCAATTTATTTATGTTATTGTCAATAACATTTGTTTAAATGTTCTTCATGTATTTATAGAGCATATAGGGTGAGGATACTAACCTGGACAGACTCTTGTGCATGCGTTAGGTTGTCAAAGCTTCTCAATTTTTTTGTAAAGTTAAGTTATGTTAAAAATGTATTTGTATGCAACTAGGGATTGCTTGTTTTGACATATTATTTAAAATGCTTGGCTAAGAAATTTCGCTAATTAAAAAAAAAAAAATTGTCAAGGTAATTAAACACTCTTTTTGCACTGGCCCAAATGGGCCATAAGAAAAAATTCTGAAATCCAAAGGATGAATCAAGTCAAAAATTTCATTCATAATGGTCTTAAAGTCTTACATTTGATTTGGTGAAACTTGCAGAAACCCTTACAAATGAAGAAGTCTAGCAATATTCATGTACAGAAATAATATAAATAATTAAATCCAATTATTTTTTGTTTGCTATAATAATTGCTTGTGTCCAAATGCTTTAAACTTGCTTAAAATGCTCACATGCCTAAAAACACACACACATGATAAACTTTCATATAATAATGTAACTGAAATGACTCTACAATTCTAGATTCTCTGAATCTGCTCTGAACTGTTCAACAATCCTGACTACGCTTTGTACGTCCTGCAGTGTGACTGTTGCAGATTCACACATTGAAATATCGATGATAAAATGTGATATTGTGCAGCTTTAATTTCCAGATTCTTCATTCTAATCTTTTAACCTGTAATTGTGCTGTATACATCTCTAAGTGCTCAATTCTGCTGTTACTCATCTAGGGTCGAGAGGAGGAAAGTGACCAGGTCAGAGAGAAGTTCTCCGTGCCTGAGAGTGACCATCTGACCTACCTCAACGTTTACCTGCAGTGGAAGAACAACAATTATTCCAGCATCTGGTGTAATGATCACTTCATTCACACCAAAGCCATGCGGAAGGTACGCCAGCCTGAGGCATCCCTCTCAATTAGTCAAATGATTTCATTTAAGGTGCTGTATTTAAGTTTTTGACTCTTACTATAGCATTAAAATACCATCATATCTTTGTCGATATTTAAGACGCATACTTACTCGTGTCGTGAAAAGATTCCAGATTCAAGCAATTTGTTCGCCTGCACAACCGTGACAGAAAAATAATAGAAGGGATTATTATTTCTAAAGGAGTTGTTGACATGGAATTAAACCAGATTTGGTTAAAATACAAACATAAAAATAAAACAAAACTAAAAAATTCTGAAAACTTTAAGTGTACTAGCAATGAAATGACACAAGGAGAAAGTGCTGAACTACTGAAACATATTTAATACTTTATATAAAACTTTATATAAAGACGCCTCTCAGACGGAGAATGAAGTCACATGTATTGCTCAGGTGTGAGTTTTTCACAGACTTCAATAGAGTGTACAAATATTGATGGTTCTGTGGGTCTCGTCCATCAAATCTGAAATTTATTTTATATTTTCTATTGGATTCAAGTCAGATGATTGGCTGGGCCATTCTACAGCTTGAACAGTCTACAGTTTGCTCGGCAGTGTTTTGGATCATTAGCTACATTTCCATCCACCTATTTTTATGCGCATTTTGGATATGTGCATAATAAACTGGTTGATGGAAACGCCAAGATGTGTGTGAATGGACAAACAGCAGGCAGAGCACATTGTAAAACATCTGAAATGTTGTTTTGGTCATTCTAAAACGCCAATATTAGTGTTATTATATTATTAATTACCTCCAGAACTGTCAAGAGTGTCTGTGCTCTGCGTCTCACGCCTTCAAACGCCACCGCGCGTTCACTGCATGTCACACAGCTTCTCCTACCGCAGCAAATTCCGTCTTTACTGTTGATATTTGGCACCAGTTAATCAGGAAGTCACGATTTTGTTCGCTTTTTCTCATTGGATGGAAACGCTGCTTTATTTGCACATCTTTTATGCGATATTCTAGTTTTGCGCATAAAGTTAATTTACATTTTTGGATGGAAACATAGCGATTGTCTTGCATATTGCAATGTCCACCCTGGTTTCATCTTCATCCTCCTGCTAAAGTAGATGTTGGACTGAAGCTGCTAATATTCATTTACAATGACGAAGGGCAGAGGGTTGCTGAAGAACTACTGAGAGATTTCAGCTGCTGTCTGGGCTTTCACTGCCCTTCTACACCTCCCTTTCTTCATGTGTTCAATACTTTTTCCCTGCGTCATTTCATTTTATTACAGATCGCTTGGTTTGTAAACGAATTGGTTTCGTTTTCTTTGCATATATGGATTTCTGTGGTAGTTACCAACATACGGGGAAAATTTCAAGTCAACAGCACCTTTAGAGATATGTTTTCTGAGAAAAATGATGACGTGTTCAATACTTATTTTCCCAACTGTAAATTAGAAATATTAATGTCTGTCTTTTGGTTTAACTGTATATGTTTCTAAAAGCTGATGTGCGTAATGTCAGCACATAATTAAGCATATCTCATCTTTTAATAACTATGTGTCTGTTGTGGCACAGGTACGTGAGGTGCGAGCTCAGCTCAAAGACATCATGGTGCAGCAGAAAATGAATCTGATCTCCTGCGGCTCAGACTGGGACGTGATCAGGAAGTGCATCTGTGCTGCATACTTCCACCAGGCTGCTAAATTAAAGGTACACAACTATTTGGCGTAATTGATGACAACGATTGAGTTTCGTCAAGCAGCACAGGATGTCTTGCTGACCTGTGTTTGTGTGTTTAGGGAATTGGGGAGTATGTGAACGTAAGAACAGGGATGCCTTGTCATCTGCATCCCACAAGTGCTTTGTTCGGGATGGGCTACACCCCTGACTACATCATCTACCATGAACTGGTCATGACCACAAAGGTACTACTTCCTCTTTAGTCCATTAATATGTTAGTTTGAATTTCAATTTGCTATAACCTTTGATGCACAGGCACTGATACAGTTGACACCAAGCTGTGATGATTTCAACTTGCAATATTTAAAAAAAAAAAAACAGAAAAGATAAAATGAATCAAGAAATAAATAAAATGATGATTAATTTATTATTTGTATTAATTTATTAATAGTACTTTTATTTGTAGCCAATTATTTTAGATGTATTTGATTTTAAAAGGTGATTAAAAACTCTTCTAGTTACAGGAATTATAATTTATGAAATCAAATGTATATATGTTTTTTTCACCAATTTAACACTAGGAAGATTGCATGTATGGCTGTCTTTGTTTTGGTCTGTATAACTCCGCCCTCTGCCAGTTTACCCAATTGTATTTCGGCACCCAGTCTGTGGAAAACACAGCATATTCGCAACGATTTTTTAAATCAGTAAAGCAACACATGGTACTGAATATGATCAAATTATGGCAAGAGTTTTTTGAAAGTGAAAATGAGTAATGAAAATAAAATTGAGTATTTAAAAAATAAGATATTTAAACTGATCTGTCTTATTAATGATTTTTACATTGATATTTTTTTTGTCAAAAAATAAGACTACGCTTATTTTAAGGTGACGTAGTTACAGTGTAACTATTCATTTACCACAGTACACTGCTGAGTGATATTAAAGGTGCAGTAGGGGGTTGTCTTCAGAAACATTTTTTGTTATGTTGGTTGAAAGTCTCTTCATATTCCAATTGTACTGATTAAAGTAAATGATCTAAATGTATTTATATGTATTTTTATATTATGGGTTAGGCATAAAACTAAAAAAATGTTCATCCAATTAAATATTGTCAGACCGATAATTCCCATAATTCTGATAAGTAGCCCAAACTGTCTGCCAACGAATGTGGATTTGAACAACTGCGCACCCGTTCACGCAGATCCGCCGACGTGCATTTACGTGGGCTGTGGTCACGTGGACACCAGTGACAGCACTAAAAACAAATGCTGAATCAAAACTTTTTAAAATCCTGAATCAGGTGCCGGCCAACCACTAAGCATACATTGTTTGAGGACAAACGTTTGCTTGCTAACTACACAACTAAAACATGCTAGATATGATACTGTTTTTCATTCAGAATTGTTGTATTATCAAGTACTATAATGTTTTCTAACTGGCGTATGACATGATCTAGTGGGTTTCTGTTCGCGAGTTCAGGAGGCATGGCTTTGGACGACAGGGGAGGGGTTGTGTTTGAAAAATATCATGCTAACCGGTTACCATTTAGGCAGATAACCTACTGCACCTTTAAGTAATTCATGTACTTACTATATGGTTGGAGTTGGAATATGGGTTTAGGGTTAGTTACATGTAACTGTGCATAATGCATTATTACTATAGTAAATGCATGTAGCGTGTAACTTTGTCACCTTAAATTTATAGTGTTACCAAAAAACAAAACATAAATTTTGTGATATACTCATTGACAAATGTCAGTCATCAAATACTTTTCAGTTTACTGTAAACATTATATTATTGATATATACCCCCCACCCCAACCACCCCCCCACAACACCGCGGGCCTCTAAATTGTAATAAAGTTACCAACTCCAACTACCCCCACCCGGTTGTCAACTTTGGAACAGTATCCGATCGCCACCACTGGCTGACCACACATCCATGGTACAGTTATTAACACCACATACACCACCACCACCACCACCACCATTTCTCCCTATTACTCCCGGAAATTCGGTGAGAAACGTTGTCAGGTATGGTCCTGATGACTAATGATTTGTTGACTTGTGTGTTTGTGTTTCAGGAGTACATGCAGTGTGTGACTGCAGTGGATGGCGAGTGGCTGGCTGAGCTGGGACCAATGTTCTACAGCATCAAACATGCAGGGAAGAGCAGACAGGTACGCAAAATCACATCACAACACTATTACACTATGTCTATTATATTCATCACCTTCATATTTTTAACAATGTGCCAGCTGATTATGAAGTATCACTCAATTTGGAAAAAAAAAAAACATACACACCATGAGGATCATTAAAAAAAATTCAACATATTTTAGAGCAGTAATCTACCGTGAAACTGTGATATTTTAATCCAAGATTACCATACCGTCAGATTCTTATACCGGCTCTTTCCTACTGCAGTGTGAGGGGAAAATAATAAAAAAGAAAGGTGTTTTAAGTATACCAAGACTTTTATCTCTGATGTACCATGCTGATGCAGCTTTAAGACTAGTTTTGTGGTCCATGGTCACATCACATGACAGAAAACACACAGTTTTCTGTCGCTTACTTTAAAATGAATCGGACATTTTGAACAAATCATTTGAATGAACAATTTAGTGCATCACTTATGAAAAACACAGACTTGCAGTCACCTACAAGCTTTATATTTACTTTACACCTACTTTAGGTGTTATATTTATTTACTAGTGACAGGCCTGAATCAACCAGCACTAAAACATGCATGCGACAATATACAGTTGAAGTCAAAATTATTATTATTAATATTATTCTTCTTCTTCTTCTTCTTCTTCTTCTTATTATTATTATTATTGTTATTTATTTTTATTTATTTCTCTTTCAAATATTTCCCAAATGATGTTTGAGACAGAGCAAGAAATGTTTCACACTATATCCTATAATATTTTTTTCCTCTGTAGAAAGTCTTTTATTTTGGCAAGAATAAAATCAGTTTTTAGTTTATTTAAACCATTTTAAGGTCAATATTATTAGCCCCTTTAAGCAATATTTTTTTCAATTGTCTACAGAACAAACCATCATAATACAATGGGCTCTATTTTGACGATCCATCCGCTAAGTCCAAAGTGCAGGGCGCAAACTCATTAAGGGCGTGCCGAAATCCACTTTTGCTATTTTAAGGACGGAAAAATTCGCTTTGCGCCATGGCGCATGGTCTAACAGGGTTGAGCTTATTCTCTTAATGAGTTATAGGTGTGTTTTGAGAATAAACCAATCAGAGTCTCATCTCCCATTCCCTTCAAGAGCCAGTTGCACCGTGCCATAGCGCTTTTGCTATAAACATGGCGGACTTTGTAAGTGTAAAAACTGAACACTTCACTAGTGAGAAAACAGTTAAAGAGCATCTACAGCGCAAGAATGAGAGATGAGCCTCTTCGTTATTTACTTTCACTTTCACTCTCGTGGATAGGGAAACGTGTTGTACGCACATATATGCGTTAGCCTATTCGTAATTAATTTTGTTTGTTAAGCGCAGAGATTTGTTTCAAAACTATTTCTAAACTCAGTTCTAATTTTCAGCAAACGAATAGATTAACAATGGGCAGATGATGTGTGTTCAAAAAACTGAGTTACATCCAAACACACATGATGTGCCCATTGTGGTCTAAAACCTGACAGGTGGACAAATCTAAGCTTGTTTTTAATATAACAAATATAAATATGCATATAATGAATAATACTGCTAATAATTATAACAAATTGTTATGAATGAACTGAAAAACTACCGCTTTGGTTTTTGCTCATTTCTGATTACTCTTCCAGGAGAACCGAAGGAGAGCCAAAGAAGAGATCACCAACATGGAGGAGGAGATGTCTCTGGCACAAGAGCAGATCCGAGCACGGAAAGAGGAGCAGGAGAGGAAGAACAATCTGGGCAGCATCAGGTACGTCAGCCATCCAAAAAAACAGCCGTCACTCACAGTTCAGAGTCACTTTCTGCACTTTAGAGCCGCCGACCGCACTCACACAAAATCGGAATCATCCTATTTAGAGGGAAGCCATCAAATGACCGGCGTGCTGAAATACTAATGTCGCAATTTTTGGGAAGACTATTATCCCCCCTTACACACCCTCCTCATCTTGTTCCTCACCTTGTCTTCTCCATGATGAGCTTTTCTCACCTCGCGTCTCCACAGGAGAGAAAAAGAAATAATATTGACTCTTGTCTGACCCCCATTACTGTAGCAATTTAAATTGTGCCGCCTCGGATGGGGAGAAGAGAGACAGACGCTAATTTTCAGACTAATCCGGGAAATTAATTTTTGCACACACACCTGTCAGCTCCACAAAAAGCGGAAAATGTGTGCTGTAAAATAACACTTCATTAATTAATCAGGACTTTTATCGCTATTTCAAAGCCTTCGGCTGGCCCGTCCACGTGATGGACGTCCTGACAATAATCACATTAAAAGTGAGGATTAGACTTTTGATTTGCATGATGGGGAGATGGATAATTAAGGTGTCGGCCTCCCTCTTGGGTTCTGACGCCTTGGTGGGGTTTTAAATAAGCTGATAGGAAAGCGCAGTCTGATCTAAGATGAAATTGTAAATCATAACTCATCTCATCTCCCCTGACCTGAATCCAGCTGAACCCACAGGTCATTTAGAGGACGTTAACTTTTCATCCCAAACATATCTTTCAAAATCATTGCAATTTTAGTGCTAGGAAGTTAATTATAGAAATGTGGGTGATTGTTTTCTTATTGGCCAAAAAAAGAGTCTCTATTATACACACTTGATCTTATGGCCCGTTTCCACTGAGAGATACGGTACGGTATGGGTCGTAAGTTTCAGACGACGTCATTTTTACTCGAGGAAATGTCAAAGTAAAGCTGTACGGGTCGTTCACATATCATTTGAGAAGCACTTCTCACAAAACAGATGCTTTATACACATAAAATACTTGTGTATAAATGTTCATTACTAACCTTGCTATGAACATGACTTGATTATAACTGCAGATCAATATTTGATCTATACTTGTAAAAGTAAATGGCATTCAAACTCACATTATTAGCATTAAACACTGAATAAAGCACATGAGGTGTACCTGAGGTGATCATTGTCATTTTATCCTGTTATTCAGCTGCAAGAAATAGAAGCTGTTTCTAAAATATCGATTTCAGGTGTTGGTTAGAACAAAAACGTATTTTAATATGGAGAATATTTCTTCTATCATGTGGCGTTGCTTTTATTTAGAACACGAGTTAAATCAGCCTTTGGGCTCGATAGTCTGCTGCTGTTGGTATCATCAATCTGGCAACCTTCTCTTGCATGTGTTTTGAACCGGGAGTGCAATACCTAATTCAACCACTGGGTGTCAAACTTACATCCTGCACCTTTAATGCTGTGTTCACACCAGACTTGCATGATTCACCAGATTTACATGTTAAGTCAATGCAAAGACATGAACAGACATTCTGCGGCACGATACGCGCAAGTGAGGTGGCGTGAATGACGCGGCGCAAGTTGATCTTTTTGTGCAATTGACACGCTTAACACGTTTCGTGTGAATCACTCGAGTTGGAAAATCTGAACTTCAGCGAACATTTGCGCCGCATTAACCAATCAGGAGCTTTTTCTTGTGGTTGACTGAATATGACGTAGCACCTGTTGTTGATGTCAGGACGTTAAGTAGTCCTCCTACTGATACTAGACAACAGTTAATCAAACTGGCCTCGACTCAGTCGGAAGCACCGCTGAAAGCCAGGTATAGTTTCTGGAGGAGTTTATAAACTCACAGAGCTGGGTGGACCTCAGGATGGATCAAGTGGACTCCAAACGAATCGACGCTCCGAATCTACTGTGTTTTTCTGCCTTCATAAAGCACAGCTGTTCTCTCAATAAAATCCATGTTAGCTATTTACTAACAAAGCTAGAGTCACAGGGCAGACAGAAGCCCTGCACATGTCTGTTGTAAAGTGAACTTGATGTGCGAATAAAGCGGATTTAACGCGTGAATGAAGCGAGTAAACTCTAAATATTTACGCATGAATAGTGCGATTTATATACGCGTATCGCATCTGGTGTGAACACAGCATAATACTGCGCGAGAATGAACTGTCATTCTACTTAATTTTATTTATTATTTTATGTCTTAGTAAACCACTTCTTAATGTTTTATTTATTTATATATTTTTTATTTTTCTTCTTCTTGTAGTTTATTTTGATGAACACCTGCTGTTCCTAAAAATGTACTTTATAAATAAACTTTGATTTTGGCTTTACATTTTTTAACGAACTATCCCTTTAAAACACCCAAGCGTGATATCAGAGACAGGATCTCTAATTAGTCAAATGGAGTTAATCGTAATGTTAGTTAGAGTAAAACAAGACAATTGGCTGCACGTTGAATCAGGAGTCTGGAAGAAAGTGAAGGTGATGGAGGTGTGAGGAGTGTGTGTGCTGGAGGGTCACGGCCTGATGGATGTAATTGCTGGCGGTGTGAGGACGAGAGCGCCGCGCACTGCTGTAATTAAAGATGATAGATGGCCCTGTCAGCTACATCAGACCCGTGTCCCGCAGGTCCCTACAGAGACACAAAAAAAACTGTCCTTTTCTCTCTGCCCGGAGCTCCTTGTCACCCTCTGTCTGTTCTTCTCATTTAACCTCAGAGCAGATCTCACAACTACTGATGCATGGCAGTTCACAGTCACACACACATACACAAGCTCTCTGTTTGAATTAACATCCAGAAAATAAAAATGCCTTTTCATCATCTCCGAACAGGGCCGTGAAGATCTGCACCCCAGGAAGGAAAGAGGAAATGACGCCGATGACGCCCAAACGAACGCCGGCCCGGTTTGGCTTATAGTGCTCAGTTTTTACAAACGCATAATTGCTTGCGTCAGTGCAGTTTTTCCCCTAATATGTATTCATCACAGTGCTTTTTCCATCTTTGGCCAGCAGTAGGAGCAATTGTATAAGGAGAAAAATCTCTTCCCCCCTCTCACGGTGTTATTTGTGGCTCTTTTTAACCAAGTCTGGACTGAAATGGAAAAAAAAGCAACAAAAAAAAACAAAAAACAGAGTTTAAATTGAAAAGTAAACACATTTGTTATGCTTCCATTTGATCTAAAAAGCTTAAAACAGCTTAATTTGACATGAATATGCATATTTAGTCCAGGGATTTTCTTTTTCTTTTGTTTTAATGTTTGATGAAAAAACTGAACTGTCGCATTTATTCATTTTTATAGATTGAAACAAAATAAAAACCTAGATCTTACATTAAATCAGTGCTTAAATTGAGAAGTGAACATATTTGTTTTGCTTGCATTAAATCCAAAAAACCTCAAAACAGCTTAATTTGACATTAATTTGCATATTTAGTTCAATAATTTTCTTTTCTTTTAACGTTTGATGTGTTTGCAAACCAGAACGGTCACATTTATTCAATTTTATAAACTGAAACTAAAAGAAACGAGATCTTCCATTAAATCAGTGCTTAAATTGAGAAGTGAACACATTTGTTATGCTTTCATTAAATCTAAAAGCACCTCAAAACGGCTTAATTTGACATTAGTATGCATATTTAGCCCAATCATTTTCTTTTGTTTTAAGGTTTGTGTTTGCAAAAAACAGAACTGTCACATTTATTTATTTTTATAGACTGAAACTAAAAGACCTAAAAAGTGAACACATTTTTTTTTGCTTACATTTGATCTAAAAACAACCAAAAACAGCTCAATTTGATGTTAATATGCATATTTAGCCCAATCATTTATTTTCTTTTATTTTAATGTCTGATGTGTTTGTAAATAACCAGAACTGTTGCATTTATTGATTCTTTGAATAAAACTAAAAGAAAAACGAGATCTTACATTGAATCAGTGCTTAAATAAAAAAGTGAACACATTTGTTTTGCTTCCATTTGATCTAAAAACAACCAAAAACAGCTTAATTTGACATTTATATGCATATTTAGCCCAAACATTTTCTTTTACTTTAATGTTTGATGTGTTTAAAAAAACCAGAACTGTCGCATTTATTCAATTTTATAGACTGAAAACAACAAGAAAACTAGATCTTGCATTGAATCAGTGCTTAAATTGAAAAGTGAACACATTTGTTTTGCTTGCATTTAATCTAAAAACCTCAAAACAGCTTAATTTGACATTTATATGCATATTTAGCCCAATCATTTTCTTTTATTTTAATGTTTGATGTGTTTACAAAAAACAGAACTGTCGCATTCATTGAATTTTATAGACTAAAACTAAAATAAAAACTAGATCTTACATTAAATCAGTGCTTAAATTGAAAAGTGAACATTTGTTGCTTGCATTTAATCTAAAAACCTCAAAAAACAGCTTAATTTGACATTAATATGCATATTTAGCCCAGTGATTTTCTTTTTCTTTTGTTTTAATGTTTGATGTGTTTGCAGAAAAACTAAACTGTCGCATTTCTTCATTTTTATAGATTGAAACAAAATAAAAACTAGATATTACATAAAATCAGTGCTTAAATTGAGAAGTGAACATATTTGTTATGCTTGCATTAAATCCAAAAAACCTCAAAACAGCTTAATTTGACATTAATTTGCATATTTAGCTCAATAATTTTCTTTTCTTTTAATGTTTGATGTGTTTGCAAACCAGAACTGTCACATTTATTCAATTTTATAAACTGAAACTAAAAGAAACGAGATCTTCAATTAAATCAGTGCTTAAATTGAGAAGTGAACACATTTGTTATGCTTGCATTTAATCTAAAAACACCTCAAAACAGCTTAATTTGACATGAATATGCATATTTAGCCCAATCATTTTCTTTTGTTTTAAGGTTTGTGTTTGCAAAAAAACAGAACTGTCACATTAATATATTTTTATAGAGTGAAACTAAAAGACCCAGATCTTACATTGAATCAGTGCTTAAATAAAAAAGTGAACACATTTGTTATGCTTACATTTGATCTAAAAACAACCAAAAACAGCTTAATTTGATGTTAATATGCATATTTAACCCAATCATTTATTTTCTTTTATTTGAATGTCTGATGTGTTTGCAAACCAGAACTGTTGCATTTATTCAATTTTATAGGCTGAAAACAACAAGAAAACTAGATCTTACATTGAATCAGTTCTTAAATTGAGAAGTAAACACATTTGTTATGCTTGCATTTAATCTAAAAAACCCCAAAACAGCTTTAATTTGACATTAGTATGCATATTTAGCCCAATCATTTTCTTTTATTTTAAAGTTTGATGTGTTTACAAAAAAACAGAACTGTCACATTTATTGAATTTTATAGAGTGAAACTAAAAGACCTAGATCTTACATTGAATCAGTGCTTAAATAAAAAAGTGAACACATTTGTTATGCTTGCATTTGATCTAAAAACAACCAAAAACAGCTTAATTTGACATTAATATGTATATTTAGCCCAAACATTTTCTTTTACTTTAATGTTTGATGTGTTTCAAAAAACCAGAACTGTCGCATTTATTCATTTTTATATGCTGAAAACAAAAAGAAAACTAGATCTTAAATTAAACCAGTGCTTAAATTGAAAAGTGAACACATTTGTTTTGCTTCCATTTAATCTAAAAACCTTAAAACAGCTTAATTTGACATTTATATGCATATTTAGCCCAATCATTTTCTTTTATTTTAATGTTTGATGTGTTTACAAAAAACCAGAACTGTCACATTCATTGAATTTTATAGACTAAAACTAAAATAAAAACTAGATCTTACATTGAATCAGTTCTTAACTTGAAAAGTGAACACATTTGTTTTGCTTGCATTTAATCTAAAAACCTCCAAAAAAACAGCTTAATTTGACATTTATATGCATATTTAGCCCAATCATTTACTTTTTTTTGTTTTAATGTCTGATATATTTGCTAACAACCAGAACTGTCACATTAATTAAATTTTATAGACTGAAACTAAAATAAACAAGATCTTCCATTGAATCAGTGCTTAAATTAAAAAGTGAACACATTTGTTTTGCTTGCATTTGATCTAAAAAAAAAAAACCCAAAACAGCTTAATTTAACATTAATATGCATATTTAGCCCAATCATTTTATTTTATTTTATTTTAATGTCTGATGTGTTTGTAAATAACCAGAACTGTTGCATTTATTGATTATTTGAATAAAACTAAAAGAAAAACGAGATCTTGCATTGAATCAGTGCTTAAAGTGAACACATTTGTTTTGCTTGCATTTTATTTATATAAACCAAAAAAAGCAGCTTAATTTAACATTCAAATGCATATATAGCCCAATCATTTATTTTCTGTTATTTTAATGTCTGATGTGTTCACAAAAAAAGAACTGTCGCATTTATTCATTTTTATAGACTGAAACTACGAAAACTAGATCTTACATTGAGTCAATGCAAATTGAAAAGTGAACACATTTGTTTTGCTTGCATTTGATCTAAAAACAACCCCAAAACAGCTTAATTTAACATTAATATGCATATTTAGCCCAATCATTTTATTTTATTTTATTTTAATGTCTGATGTGTTTGTAAATAACCAGAACTGTTGCATTTATTCATTCTTTAACTAAAACTAAAAGAAAAACGAGATCTTACATTGAATCAGTGTTTAAAGTGAACACATTTGTTTTGCTTGCATTCAATACATAAACCCCCAAAACAGCTTAATTTAACATTAAAATGCACATATAGCCCAATCATTTATTTTCTGTTATTTTAATGTCTGATGTGTTCACAAAAAAAGAACTGTCGCATTTATTCATTTTTATAGACTGAAACTACGAAAACTAGATCTTACATTGAGTCAATGCAAATTAAATAGTGAACACATTTGTTTTGCTTGCGTTTGATCTTAAACAAAAAAACAAAAACAGCTTTAATTTAACATTAATATGCATATTTAGCCCAATCATTTGTTTCTTTTATTTTAATATCTGATGTGTTTCAAAAACCAGAACTGTCGCAATTATGCATCCTTTTAGAGTGAAACTAAAAGAAAAACTAGATCTTATATTAAATCAATGCTTAAATTGAAAAGTGAACACATTTGTTTTGCTTGCATTAAATCTAAAAAAAAAAAAACCCAAAACAGCTTAATTTAACATTAATATGCATATTTAGCCCAATCATTTATTTTCTTTTATTTTAATGTCTGATGTGTTTGCAAAAAACAGAACTGTCACATTTATTCTTTTTTTTTTGACTGAAACAAAAAAAACTCAAGATCTTACATTGAATCAATGCTTAAATAAAGTGAATACATTTGTT
Organism: Danio aesculapii; assembly: GCF_903798145.1. NCBI lineage: Eukaryota > Metazoa > Chordata > Actinopteri > Cypriniformes > Danionidae > Danio > Danio aesculapii. The sequence goes on from NC_079441.1 coordinate 66,510,159, forward strand.
ATGCTTCCATTTCATTTATAAAACCCAAAACCATTTAATTTAACATTAATATGCATATTTAGCCTAATCATCATTTCTTTTCTTTAAATGTTTGATGTGAACTGTGCCGTTAGTTCATTTAGCTTGTCTGAACCTAAAAAAAACTCCAGATTCTACATTGAATCAGTGCTTAAATTGAAAAGTGAACACATTTTTTATGCTTGCGTTTGATCTAAAAACAACCAAAACAGCTTAATTTGACATTAATATGCTTATTTAGCCCAATCAGTTTCTTTTATTTTAGTGTGTTATGTGTTCGCAAAAAACCCAGAACTGTTGCATTTGTTCATTTTTCTAGACTGCAACTAAAAGCAAACCTAGATCTTGCATTAAATCAATGCTTAAATTGAGAAGTGAACACATTTGTTATGCTTGCATTTGATCTAAAAACAACCAAAAACAGCTCAATTTGACATTAATATGCATATTTAGCCCAATCAGTTTCTTTTTCTTTTGTTTTAATGTTTGATGTGTTTGAAAAAAAAACTGAATTGTCACATTTATTAAATTTTATAGACTAAAACTTACATAAAAACTAGATCTTACATTGAATCAGTGCTTAAATTAAAAAGTGAACACATTTGTTTTGCTTCCATTTAATCTAAAAACCCCCAAAACAGCTCAATTTGACATTTATATGTATATTTAGCCCAAACATTTTCATTTTCTTTTGTTTTAATGTTTGATGTGTTTACAAAAAACCAGAACTGTCGCATTTATTGAATTGTATAGACTAAAACTTAAATAAAAACTAGATCTTACATTGAATCAGTGCTTAAATAAAAAAGTAAACACATTTGTTTTGCTTCCATTTGATCAAGACCCCAAATCAGCTTAATTTGACATTTTTTTTGCATATTTAGCCCAATAGTGTTTGATGTGTTTGCAAACAACCAGAACTATCGCATTTATTCATGTCCTCCTATACTATTCACTTTATCGTTGCATCCTAATTCGCATTGTCTCGTATTTCAGCTTGTGAAACGCAGCCGTTGTATCTTTCGTTCTTCCAGAGAACACAGAGCCACCATGAATATTAACTTCCTGTACTTTGATAGGTTAATCCCCTGTGGACGAAGCACGTCTTTGTTATTCTGACAAAAACATTGCTCGAATATTTCATCATTCTGCCGGAATCAACACTGACCAGCGGCGGTCAAATCCTGCGTCGTCTTTGATGCAATTGGGCTGCAAGTCGCTGAACAGATGTACTGTGTACCGACAGAGATGACAGGCCTCGACTGCTGTGAATTAAACAAAACAACAACAATCTTTCACTGAGGGTCATTTCACCTCCTCGCTCCGCTTCTGTTGGTATTTTTAGAAACGTACTGATGTGTACAGTATATGTGTATATTGCATTTGCTTTTGTCTTTACTTTAAATCATTTAGAAATGTTAGAGCGTTTAGGAAAATTACTGTATTTTTGAAGTGTATAAAGTTCATTCTGTGGCTCGTGTGGATTTCAGTTTTACGGTTTTACATTCGATATTAAAGCAATGAACGCATCGGTGCTTTGTTGATTTTTGTATGGTGGTCACCGGATCACTCAGTGTAAATTATACAGTTTGATGCATTTCCATCAATAGTGGCCATTGTCATGGGATGTGATTGTGTTTTTCACCTAATGTAAATGTAAATATGCAGTAAATTGACATTTGCGCTTGTAAAACATGGCCACAGCCTTGGGGTTGGATTGTTTTGTTTTGATTTTTCCCACTACTGTTTAAGTTTGCATTTAAAGGTAATAAATGCAAAACTTGTAATGTGCATAAAAGGTTGTGTACATTTTGTGGTCTTTGTAGCTTTTAATTTCCATAGATGTAGCTTAAATGTGCTGTATGTAATTTTTTGACTCTTGTTAAGCATAAAAATACCATAATATATTTGCAGATATTTAAGAAACATGCTAAGTGAACATTCTTGTTTATTTTAAAAACAATGCTAAAATCAGATATTCTGAATATGTGCATTACGTGCTGGAAGGTCTGTCTTTATGTTGGTCCCTTTAACCCGCCCACTGCCAGTTTAGCCAATTATATTTCGGCATCCCGAGTTGCATTGGTGGAAAGCCATGTATTTCATTCATTCAGTCATGAAGGCTCTCAAAGCATGCGTCTGTGACCGAAATGCAACCTCCTGTGGACAGTAGCAGACTCCGAAATGAGATGCAGATTCAGAGTTCCGCATGAGGTGGTTATTAATTAGCAAATAATATAACTATTACCGACGTAAACATTAGGTGAGCAGGTTACATTGTAACCCCGTGTCCTAACAACACACTACGTGACTAGATTTGCAAACAGCCAAATTGCTAATCTCTGCACCAGATGCAACTCTACAGAAATCTCAATACAACCATTAAAAAGCACAGAATGGCGCATTCTCTGCACTCCACTGAAATGGTAATGTTTGTAATCTAATCAATAAACCTCTTTAAGATTATTAAATGTAGATGCTGGATCACTGATATCTGTTGGCTTACACTGAGTCACAGTTTGAAAGTTCAGTTTCTAATGGTTTATTTTATTTTCAAAATCTGAGGTGAACTATCTTCTGCTGCTTTCAGTAGTATGGCAATAAATGTGCCGTTGCTTTTATTTAGAACACGACTTAAATCAGCCTTTAGCCTCTAGTCAGGCACACACATGTTGGTGTCGTCAATCTGGCAACATGTGCTTGCGTGTGTTTTGAACCAGGAGTGCAATACCTAATTCAACCACTGGGTGTCAAACTTACATGTTGCACCTTTAAATGTGACCACGAGATTTATTTGAAGGGTAAATAAGTCATTGATGTATGGTTTGTAACAGGGATAGTTCACTCAAAAATTTATATTTACTTGCCTTTAAGTGATTCCAAACCTTTATGAATTTCTTCTGTTGAACACAAAACAATTATATATATATATATATATATATATATATATATATATATATATATATATATATATATATATATATATATATATATATGTGTGTGTGTGTGTGTGTTCAAAACCTGTAACTATTGACTTCCATAGAAGGAAAACGGTAAGACTTTATTTTGATGGTCCCTTTTGCACATTTTGTTGACTAAAAGTTGCAACTACACGCCAATTACGTCTCATTTGAGTATTAGTAGACTGTCTGCTTAATATCTGATACTGCTCCTTCAATAGACATTTAACTGACTATAAGAAACTTTGCAAGTACGTCAACTTACACTGACCCTAACTCCAACCTAACAGTTTTATAATCTAATGAGAATTAGTTTGCATGTAGATGCAATGTAATTTAAATTCAACAAACGGACCATCAAAATAAAGTGAGACCAGAAAAACTAACACTATGGAAGAAAATAGTCACAGATCTTCAGCATTTTTCTAAATATCTCCTTTCGCATTCAACAGAAGAAAGAAACAGCTTTGTGAAAAGTAAATGATGAGTAAATAACAGATTTTTTAGTTCTGGGTGAACTATCCCCATTAGATATGACGATATTTGGCTGAGATATAACTATTTGAATATCTGAAGTGATAAAAAAAAGATCTAAATACTGAGTAAATCGCCTTTTAAAGTTGTCCAAATTAGCTGATAGCAAGCATTTTGATATATTTACAGTAGATGATGAATAAAAAAATAATAATAGAGTATGATCTTTAGTTAATATTGATTTCTGTCACAGAAGAAAACTCTATTAATTTGACCTATACAATGCAGTTTTGCCAAATCGTTTTGCAACATGAGACGAGTTTCGTGGTCCAGGGTCACAAATGTGAGGTCCTAAAAATATCAGAGAAGGTCTTGCTTTAACTTTTAATGATTTAAATGTAGTCTCAAATAACTCATACATGTGTATTCACAAGTTATGAGAACACTCATTTGATTACGAGAATGTGAGTTATTCATTTCTAAGGTGGAAAATGACACAAAAGGAGCAAAAACTTTACAACCAACTAAATCTAAAAGTGTTTTACATTTTAGATGGTTTTGCTTTACAGAAACCACAAGACCTTTTACTAGTTCTTAAAGAAATAGTTCACAAAAAACTTCATCCTTTACTCATGCGGTTAGTCTCAAGTTTTATGAGTTTCTTTCTTCTGTTAAACACAAAACAAGATAATCTGATGAATGTTATGAAATTAAAACAGCCATTGACATCCCATATAACAACAAAATACTGTGGACGTCAATGGCTGTTTTGTCCAGCATTCATCTGTATCTTTTGTGTTCAACAGCAGATAAACAGGTTTAGAACAAGTGGAGGATGAGTAAATAATGACATAATTGTCATTGTTTGGATGAACTGTCCCTTTAACCCTCAACTCTAATGAAGTACACGAGAGATTTGTGCTGAAGGTCATCGGGATTACTTTAATTACAGGCAGGTGTGTTAGAGACATGTGAAGCTCAGTTTGTCTCTCCTGCTGAAGAGTTTTCACTGGGTGTCACATAATCCCAAATAAACAATGCTGACCAACACAGAACTATAAGGTATGGCTGCACTAAATGTGTCAAATTTTTTTTATTGCTTATAATTCCTCAAGCTGTTTCTAAAAGTGCACTATGGCCCACCAATGATTTCCGCATCTGACCACAAGATGGCGTCCACAGCGGAAACCTATCGGTGTAAATTTCTAAATTATTTATTATACATTGTTTAATTAACATTTGTAGACTTGACAGAAATGAAAATAGTTTGTTGCATTACTAATAAACACTTGCTATCCAGGTAGGACTCTGATAGGACTACTATACTTGCATGACTGGGGAGCAATCAAAAATTTTGGTAAGGCTGCATCTTCCAGGGCAATTTGTTCACAGATAATATATTTAACATTTACTTGAACAAATTTGTAGGCATTGTTTTTAATCAATTACAGACGAGGCTAATTTGATTTAAAAAAAAAAGACTAATAAATAAGCTTGGGAATGATCAAATGTAATGGAGTAATAATAATATGGAATTTTAAAATTATATAAAAAAAAAAAAAAATATATATATATCTCACTGCTACAAGTGTGATATTGCATTTCAATGTCACACTTAATCATGACAGCGTAATCGTGTATATAAAAAAGTAGGGATGTTCAAAACAGGTTTTTTTGCCCTCCAGTACGAGTCATTTGATTTTTCTGTATCTACTGAAACCCAATCCATTCATTGATTCATTTTCTTTTCGGCTTAGTCCCTTTAATAATCCAGGGTCTTTAATTAATATAAGGTTTTTGTGCATAATATATATATATATATATATATATATATATATATATATATATATATATATATATATATATATATATATATATATATATATATATATATATATATATATATATATATATATATATATATATATATTTATATTGAAAAGGGGGGCGGGGGGGGGACAATAAATCGTTGTATGAATGTTTTAAAAAATTGTCAGCTATAAACGCGTGAAGGTCACGTGACCATCAGGAAGAATGCAACATCTCATTTCTCACAGGACGCGTTCTCTGTTTTTGCGGTCTCCCGAGTTCGTTTTCCCGAGGTAACCTGGCAGGACCGGTCGTCAGAAGAACACGAGTCCGTTCTCCGCGTTCTTGAAATTGAGAAACAGCCCTTGAAAACACTCTCAGTTCAGCTGTTCATCATGTTGACTGTGTTTTGAAAACAGTGACACCTGCTGGGCTGATCTGAGAACAGCAGTGACTGAGTTTCCTCACTCAACTCCACCATTCCAGCCGGATAAACATCGGGTTTACCGCTAGCGTTTGATCAAAAGCCATCGTAGGTGTCATAACGAGTTATTTTCCTCATTAATTGGTGTTGTTTTTTCCTCTTTCTGTCTAATTTCAGCTGATGGTATTTTCCAGAGTTGAGTAAAATATAGCAGGAGGGCTGAAAGAGGAGATGAGCTGGGTTTCAGCATTAGTGTGAGCTCGTCAGACACACACATCACAGAATTCAATTATTCACCACAGCCAGAGCACATTTAATCAGACGTCCATCAGGCAGAGGTGAGGTAATACACTCTGATTATGATTATGATTGATGACCCGGTGCGATTAAAATGTCCTTCAGGTCTGTGTTTGTGTTATTCATGACATGAACATCACAATCATTCTATCTGATTGTGATGACACGAACACACTATCTGATTCAGAATCATCTTAACAGATTGACTGATGACAATTTAAGTAAATTCTCTACTTTTTTGTTGTTGTTGTTGCTGATATTTTGCTTCCATAAAATGCTGTCTTTCAGATTAGAGGGACACATAGTGTACTTAGCATAAATGAGTTTCACAAATGAATATATTTTTCAGTGAATATAGACAATTTTTGGTGCATTTAAACAAAACTATTTTATTAAACGTCTAAATATCTTTAAAAAATTGTTTGGTCACCGAACATCTTTAGGAATAGAAAGATAATACATTTTTATTCAAATTAGTTATTGCAAAAAAATATTTAATTTAATATTTTTTATGTTTCTCTCATTTTTTCCTGCTTATTAAAATTGTATTTAATCCTTGTTCACTGTCCAAATTTACTACCCTTTTGTTATGTTAGGGAGGAAAACTTGTAAAAATGCATCAGATACATATTTTCTTTGCATAAATCTGTTAATCAACCTCAGTCCTGATCAAAACTTCTAAATGTTTTATAAAATAACACGATTTTAAATCTTTACATGCCAAATTCATAAATGGTGTCACTGATTTGGTGAAAAAACAAACAAAATGAAATATTTTCAATATAAAAAAGTAATTGTGGATTGGATTTTTAAAAAACATTTTTTTTTACCTTTCTTCACAGTGTTGGATGTAATAGATTAGTAACAATGTTGGCTTTGATGCAGTGTTAGGGCCTGTGTTTGCCCCATTGTGACCTCCATTATAAGCATTTTTGATTGTTGGTGGTTTTTCCTGTTGGGAAGAGGTAAAATTGTGTGTGTGTGTGTGTGTGTGTGTATATATATATATATATATATATATATATATATATATATATATATATATATATATATATATATATATATATATATATATATATATATATATACAATTATTATTATATTATAAAATTATTATTATATTATAAAATTATAATTTTTTTAATTACAGGGCAGGAGTTTTTAAAAGAGTTTTAAAAAACAAATTCAAAGCATTTGCCCAAACTATGTGTCAAAATAAGGTTTTTCACCAAAAATCATTCTGCTACATGAAACACAGGGAAAGTTGTGGCCAAATTAAGATTCAAAATCACCCCAGAGTGGATGAAAACATCCCCAACAACACATACGGGTTAATTTTCCCCGCCCAACTTACTATTTTGTATGAAGTTTTGGACTGTGATCTTTTATTTAATTTAAATTTAAAATTAATTCCAGTTTTGGCTTTGGTACTGACAAATCTAATGTATGCACTAGATATATGGACGTATAAATGTATGCACACATATATTACTGTAAAGCATCCTATTGAAAATATTACTGTACTCATTAGTTGTGTTCAAAGTAACGGCAATGTGTTGAAAAAATTGAGTAAAACTCAAAATCCTTATTTCTTATGTAAAGACACACAAATGCATTTTCCTGCAAAAAATCTATTAATTATTAAAAATCTATTTACTTTATTAACTTTCTGAACTAATATGTAGTCTAATAAACTGTCTGCAGCCACTAGACGCTGAATTCAAGCCACAGTACACTGTGAAGACAGTAACGCATGGTGGCTCAAGCATCTTGATATGAGGATGCTTCTCCTAGTTAATGATTTCCAGGGATCATGGATAAATTTGAGTGCATCAGAACACTTAAAGAGGTTGTTACCAAAGAGAAATCGCCTTTGAAATGAGTGTTTCAACAAGACAACTACCGCAAACAAACTAGTATGTGAACCAACATCATGGGTTCAGACCAACAAGACTAGTGGCCTGCCCAGTGCCCAGAACTGAACCCAATAGAAAATAGTAAAATCGTCCTTGGCTGGCAGACCTATTGCAAAAGGTGCCAAAAGTTGGTCAACTCCATATTTCACAGCTGTGAAGCTGTTGCTAACAACTAAATATTAGTTCAGTGATTCACAAGAAAGCCACAGTAAATCCTCAAACAGTTTTCAGTTAATATAGTGTATATTACATTTTCTTTACAGAAATTCAGACAGCGCTATTTTTTGAACAGGCTAATGCTTCTTTTTTTCACTTTCTATAAAGTAACAATTTATTAAACAATTAATTTTCTTCACGTTTTGATTCAGAATGTTTCATGTTCCCAAATTGAGTGCATTTGCTTGAAGTGAAATTATAAACAAACAGAAGTGCTAAAATTCTGCATGCTGTGCGTGGACGCGGTCTCACTCAGTCATTGGGTCTCACAGCTTGGCAGGTCTGCTTTGCCTTAGGAAAGCACGTGTGCTCATGAATAATTAAGAAGCAGGGTCTTTCATAGGATAAGAAAACTCATAATAATAATAATAAGCCGACGTCGCATCACTCCACTAGCAGATTCGCACGTCACCGATTTTGATCCCGTCCCAAAAATCATTTTAAACCTGAAGATGAAGATGAAATTAGCTGACAAAAGCTCAATTTCCCCACAATTAAAGCTGACAGATGCTAACGTTGTCTTAACTGATCCTCAACACACACAAATCAGTTAAAATCTAAAAAAAAAAAGTACTTAAGGGTGTCTCGAACCTTTACACATTTTTTTCTGGAATTGAACTAGTCTAAGTATTTCTATTTAAACACTTCTAAAAAATAAATAGAGTGATGTGCTAGGCTTTTAGCAATATGAAATATTAGGCAGACTGCTTTTCCCCTGAACTTCTCCCTCTTGTAATAGCGTTGAGGAAAAGCCCCCTGACTCACTTTAATGAGGCAAATCTCTGATATTGGCTGACATTTTAAAATCCTCTTTGTGAATGGCAGTGCCGGCAGTCATCTTTACAAGAGATTTCTGCTGAAGGTCTTTGTGATGATAGAGGGAATTATAATGGCCTTGGTGTCAGTGTGAATAGGAGCCAGTGGCTTAAGAGGAAAACCTCACCTCACAGATGAGCTCTGGGATGCTTTAGGTCCTGAAGCCCGTTCATTTTAGACCAGATGTCCTCTGCTCTGCTTCGATATTCAGGGTGACTGAAGAGGACAGATCGTGTCGTGTGTTTGTCAGTGTCAACAAAGAGAAAAGCAATAAAGAGTGATTCTGCATCTCACTCAAACCTTCAGTGGGTATAGGTTAGGGCTGCACAATATACCGTTTCAGCATCGATATCTGCTACTGCTAGTCTTGTTGCAGGTTTTAGGAATAGTAAATGATAACTTGACTTCTAGTTGATCATTTGGTATCAGAAGGGGCTTATATGAAAGGCAAAGGCCTCTAGATGATGCTTATTTTACCAAAATAAAATATTATCATGACTTGATTTTTAATTCTTTAATTAGGACAGTAAGGTCTGACTTTGCTTAGACAAAAGTCTTGTCACTGAACAGAAATAATGTCCAGTATAGAATATAAAGTCATGCTGCAGTGGAAACAGAATGAATATTGTGTATGACTCCTATGAGCTTGGAGGACTGCATCCATACATCCCCCTAATGACTCAAATAACTTATTAATAAAGTCATCTGGAATGACAAAGAAAGCGTTCTTGCAGGACTTCCAGAGTTCATCAAGATTCTTTGGATTCATCTTCAATGCCTCCTCCTTCATCTTACCCCAGACATGCTCAATAATGTTCATGTCTGGTGACTGGGCTGGCCAATCCTGGAGCACCTTGACCTTCTTTGCTTTCAGTAACTTTGATGTAGAGGCTGAAGTACAGTATGAGGAGCACTATCCTGCTGAAGAATTTGCCCTCTCCTGTGGTTTGTAATGTAATGGGCAGCACAGATGTGTTGATACCTCAGGCTGTTGATGTTGCCATCCACTCTGCAGATCTCTTGCACGCCCACATACTGAATGTAACCCTAAACCATGACTTTTCCTTTACCAAACTTGACAGATAACTGTGAGAGTCTTGGGTCCATGTAGGTTCCAATAGGTCAACAGATGATTCTTCTGAAAAATCTACCTTCTGCCACTTTACCAAATGATCAACTAGAAGTCAAGTTATTACTTGTTGCTCTTACATCTGGGATCAACGACAAGACTTTTGTCAGGCAGTGTACATATATAAATATGTATATACAAATATGTATATGTACAAACAGTGGTGAAATAAGTGATTGTAATATGTGTATGTTCAGCTCTTATTTAGAAAAAAGGCATGCATGTAACATATCGTCACCTTGGAATTATAAGGTTCTATCTGCGTTCTGAATGATTTTGAGATATTGAGCTTCAAACTTTTTGCATTCCATATAGCAAACAGTATGTGTGTAACATTTGTTTAAAATGTTAACAGCTTAAAATGTAAACAACTTATAAAAGATCCCATAATGTAAATAAGATGTGATTTAATAAGAATATGTTAATAACTCAATTTTGACAAAAATGTCAGATAGAACCGTATAATTCTAAGGTGACAATATGACTGCATTTAAATAATCAGAGATAATTCACCTATATTGCTGTGTGGTCACATTATTGTTGTTGTTTTGGAAGAAACCCACCCCTAGATGAGCGTGAAAATGAGCCGTGCCAGGATCAACAGCGCTACACGAATGCATATGACCCACATATTATTTACGCCATTGTTCACAGGCCTTCCTCATTATTTACGACATAATCACAACCTTGTTTTGCATGTGATTACGATTGTGTGTAGCTCCAGGGCACCATTGTGTTCGTTGTGCCTGTTTTGCTAGAACTGGCCTTAAACCCGGCACTCAGGGAAATGCACAGTATTAATAACAATTATCGGCATCCTTTCCTTTCTACAGGCAGCTTTAGTGTTGCTTATTGACTTTTGTCTATTGATTTCACCACTTGTCACTTGGGGTTCAACTTCCATTGACTCGAAACACTTGAAGCAAGTCCTCTCGTTCACTTGACACACTTCACACACACTTGGCGTATGTGAGCAAAACACACGCTATGCATGAAGATCTGGCATTGAGATCTGAAACAGAAAATGAAAGCATGTGCTTGACATGTAAGGAAAATAGATGTTTTGCTGAGGTTTTCATCATTCACTCAAACGGTTTCAAATAAAGCAGCCAAATACACACACGTATCGCTTTTATTGACTGAGTTTCCAGAGCAGGAAATACACAATCACAGTGAATAAGGCATTATTGAATCATTTAAAAACGCTATTAATGTTGCCGGCTGACTGATACGACACATCACTGAACTCTTTTCATTGCCTTCCTCCGTAAAATCCATTGAAATGTTATATATTAGGCTATCATTCATAGAAGACGTTATTGTATGATTGATTAATGGACAAATGTTCAGTTATGTACTGTTTAACTTTTCTAAACCACAAGCTATGACACTGAAACTTTGGCTGCCTTCGAAATTTACTACCCCATTCATCTCTCTAGACTACAAGTGTAGCTAAAATGAAAATTCACAGCGGATTGTTCATTAAATATGAAGTATTGTATGTCAACAAGACACAAATAAATCAGCAGCTGATGTCAGTTTATGAATGAACACGAGGAACATCAGTGCTTAGTTACTTAGTGCAGAGCCATTCTGAAATCAAGTTTCATCAATGCAGATGAGATGTACAGTAGGGGAAATAAGTATTGAATGTCATCATTTTTCTCAGAAAACATATTTCTAAAGGTGCTGTTGACTTGAAATTTTCCCCAGATGTTGGTAACAACCAAATAAATCCATATATGCAAAGAAAACGAAACTAATTAGTTTACAAATTATGTAAAATAAAATGACGCAGGGAAAAACTTTTGAACACATGAAGTACGTTAGGTGTTAAAAGGCAGTGAAAGCCCAGACCGCAGCTGAAATCTCTCAGTAGTTCTTCAGCAACCCTCTGCCCTTCGTCATTGTAAATGAATATTAGCTGCTTCAGTCCAACATCTACTTTAGCAGAATGATGAAGATGACACCAGGGTGGACATTTCAGCAGGACAATGATCCAAAACACAGCCAAGCAAACTCTCAAATGCTTTCAGAGAAAGAAAATCAAGCTGTAGAATGGACTAACCAATCACCTGACTTGACTCCAATATAAAATACAAATTACAGACCCACTAATACTAATAGACGAGACCCACAGAACCATCAAGATTTGTTAAAAACTCAGACCTGAGCAATGCATGTGACTTCATTCTCCATCTGAGAGGCGTCTTTAAGCTGCCGTCACCAAAAAAGCCTTTTAAATAAAGTAATAAATGCGTTTCAGTAGTTCAGTACTTTCTCCTTATGTCATTCCATTGTTATTACACAGAACTCATTTTTTCAGAGTTTGTTGTTTTGTTTTTATGTTTGTATTGTTTGGATTTTTACCAAAATCTGGTTCAATTCCACGTCAACAGCTCCTTTACAAATATTATTCCCAGGAAAAAAACATGATGTGTTCTGGTTAAGTCAGGGGAAAAAAACAGTAAGGCACTGTAAGATTGTTTGCTGGTATTAACTGGTTTCTCAGTGTGGCTTTATGTACTTATTCTGTTTACCAAAGGAAATCCACGTTAGACTGATATCATTACTTGCAGTTTAAGACAAAATGATTAGCCTTCCTGTGGAATTTCAATTTTCAAATATTTCCCAAGTGCTGTTTCAAGAGTTCACACTTAGCTGATAATCAATAAAGCGTATTTGGCATGCTGTCCCGGGAGAGAGCCCTGAGCTCGTAATATCCTCGAGCCCGGGGCTCCCTCCCGTTAGAAGGGCGAGAGGGGAGTTCGAGCTCAGGTAGGTCTCGGGAACTCCCCTGTTTGTCGCTGCGTGAGAAGTGTAAACTAGGGTTGTTTTCGGTGATAATTTGGTTTAATCTATTTCTATGGTGTATGTTTTTGGACGGTGGGAGGAAACCGGGGGACCCGGGGGAAACCCACGCGAACACGGGGAGAACATGTAAACTCCGCACAGAAACACCAACCAGCCTGATAGAAGGTTGGACCAGCGGTGTTCTTGCTGTGAGGCAACAGTGCTAGCCACTGGGCCACCGTGTCGCCCTATCGGAAAAAAGAGGGAGGAAGTTGGGGTGGAAGGAGGGGGAAGCTTCAAGACGAAGATAACTGGAGTGAAAAACTCTGGTTATTTATAATACTTCCGTAATTATCTGATGGGTCACATTACGGAGCTAATGAGGAGCCAGCCGTGTTGATCATAAGCACGTGATCCTCTCGAAATTAGTTTATAAATAAACCACACTTAATGGAGAGATCATTTTCCCAACATTTCTGAGAATAAAAATAATGAAATTATAAAAATACATTTGATTTGTCTTTGCCATGATGACTGTACTTGTTAGAGTAAAGAATCGCCGGTTCGATCCCAGTACAGACCGGGTTGGGTGCAGTAGGACCGTTGGGTTACACGTAGGGGCTCGTCTGGGATGGAAGTGAGGTTTAGGGGGTGAGTATAACAGAGGCCAGCTAGCTAAGTACTATGCAGGTAAACCTCACTCCTCTGACCTCAAAGGATGCTCTAGCAACAGACGCTAGAGGTCATGGTCTTTAGCCTCCTTGTTAGAGCAACTGACTCCCATACAAAGAATGGTAGTTCGATCCCAGCTCAGGGTGGGTTGGGTGCAGTAGGACCGGTCGGTTACATGTGTCGGTTCGGAATGGAAGTGAGGTTTATGGGGGTGAGTGTAATGTAGGCCTGTTTGTGAAGTGCTCTGCAGGTAAACCTCACTCCTCTGACCTCAAAAGGTACTCTAGCGACAGATGTTAGAGGTCATGTTCTTTAGCCTGATTGTTAGAGCAACCGACTCACATACAAAGAATAGCCGGTTCGATCTCAGCTCAGAGCGGCTTGGGTGCAGTAGGGCCGGACTAGTGGGTTTCACGTGGGGACTTGTCTGGGATGGAAGTGAGGTTTAGGGGGTGAGTGTAAAAAGGCCAGCTAGTAAAGTACAATGCAGGTAAATCTCACTCCTCTGACCTTAAAAGGTGCTCTAGCAGCAGATGCTAGAAGCCATCGTCTTTAACCTCCTTGTTAGAGCAACCGACTCTCATACAAAGAATCGCCGGTTCGATCCCAGCTCAGCGCAGGTTGGGTGCAGTAGAACTGGTGGGTTACAATTGTATTCAGCCTAAAATGTAATTTAAAGGCTTAATTAGGCCAGTCTTTGGACTACAGTGGTTTTTGTAGCCAATCCATAAAATAGAATAAATAATTCCACATGTGTGCTAACAATATTGACAATAAAAATAATGGTTAATAATGATAATATCAATAAGCAATTTTTAAATTGTTATTAGGTTTTTTAGTTAATTAAAAGAAATAATACTTTCTCCAGAAGAAAATTCTAATAATATATAATATAAGGACACCCTGTGGAAACATGTCCCTGCTCTGTTAAACATCACTTGGGAGATAGTCTAAAAATAATAAAAACATAGCAGAAGGGCCTTCAACTATACTGACCTCATGTCAGTGCTTATTGAACATTAAACAAAATAGCATTATGAATTTAGTTTTCTGATGCACTGATAACATTAGAATTCATTTTAATATTTAGAAAACATATATTACGAGTAATAAATAACCATATTTACCCTAATTAGTGCCACTTTATATTAGGTGGCCTTAATTAACTGTACTTTTACATTAATCATTTGGTACAACACACCTATTTAGATCCATGTTTTTTTAAAACCTGTACTTATATTTTAAAAATGACCTGCAAGTAATTACATTTAGAAGTAAACAGTTGACCCACTCCTTACACTTTAGCCCACACTTAAACTCAAACCATTTGAGGAAACTGATTGCAACCAACCATTTAACATCCAAATCTAATCCTAATGTGTACTTTGAACTTAATCCACTTGACTAAATGAAGCAATTTGAGCACAGTAAAACCCAATAAATGAAGAGAACTCAAAACATCTGAGTACTGTAATACCCAGTAAGTTAAGGCAGCTCAAACCGTTTGAGGAAATCGATTGCAACAAACCATTTGAGTTAAAAAACTAATCTATATGAGTACTGTGAACTTACTGCATTTAAGTTGAAGTAATGAGGTATTTAATTAACTTATTACCTTCAACACTGAGTTCAAAACTCTTTTCAAATGAGTAGAATTAACTTTCAGTCAATTTTGAGTTATCTATACTCATTTCATTTGATAAAGTTGACTGTTTAGGTTTTACAGTGTATTATTTTGATTTAAGTACTTAGTAATTAAGGGCACTTTATATAATTGGGACCATCTTATGAATTGAATGTGTATAATGTTAGGAACTGATCAAATTTTGTTTATGGACTGTCAATGCAATGATTTGATTGACTATTTGAGTGATAAGGTCAATTATCAGTGTTTAACAACTGTGATCATGAATAGATCCAGGCGATGGTTTGTTTGCAGAAAACGGTTCCCATCCAAGTCAATCCAAGCACACAGGAAGTGCTTCATCTTCCTCTGCCTTCATTACTGTAAGAAGCAGACAACATACAGCGTTATTTACAGCCACCTCACAAACGAGCTCATTACTGATTCAATGGGCTCCTCCAATTAACTAAACGACTATTACATCCAGACACGCTCGTCACAATTACACTAATGTACATGACATCGCCAAATACACTCTCCCATGTAAACCAGCTTCCATATTCAAACACCATCTCTCTCTCTCTCGCTCTGGCTGGCTTTGGCTTCCTCCCATAATTCTTGAGTTTGACCGTTGATGCGTTGAAGACGAAAGGTCAAAGGTGACTGACAACATCTCTGCCATGTTCTCCAAATATAATGAGCGCTCTCCTTCTTCAACAGTTCATCAAGGTTTTTAGTCGAGCCGTGGAAAACAAATCCAGCTTATTAGCCTAATATGTCTCCCTTTTTTAAAACCGCTTGTCTCTGTGGCCGCATGTAAATTTCACCCTTTATTTAAAGAGAAAAATCACCGTATTCCCAGAACTCTTCGCTGTCTGGCGCGGACAGCTTAGCATATACAATGGGCTTGTCGGTGACTTCAGCGGCATGGCTAATGCGAGACCTTTTGCGCTGCTTAATTCCGGAAGGATAAACAGGCTAGCGCATGCAAAATTATTCAAACACACAGATAATTAGCCGGGGAAACAATCAGCAGTGTGAATAATAATCCTCAGCGGCAGACATTACAACTTTCTGAGCGCGAGAATAAGACGGATGTGAGTACCTTGGGCACGAGCTTATCAAATAAAGCTCGGTAAATGTACCCTGAATGAAATGAGTCAATCATTTTAATGTGCGAGAGAAGCCCTGAGGAGAACAAATAAGCAATCACTACATCACGCCGGGCGAGCAAATGAACCTGCTGCACAATTAGGCAGGGTCACATTCGGCGAGGGCTGCGAGCTCTCCATGTGCTAATGAGCTCCTGTGTATGTCAGGGGGAAGGGGGATGGAGATGGAGAGAGACAGTTACACACTGAATAATATAAAGCCTACAACTACGGCACTTATGGTGGTGTAGATATCGCTTCATTAAGGACACTCACACCACAGCTTTGGGTGAAAACTCAAGTCCATTTGACGTCAGATTTGGGTTCATTTAGATCCGAGTTTTCTTCAAAGGGTTTTCGGGGGTGCAATTTATTTAAACTCAGTTTATGGTTCAAAGATGGTAGGAACATGATCTGTTCCACATTATGGAAGTGAACCATTAATACTAATGCTGTATTGTGCATTTGAAGTCAGAGTGAACCGGAAGTTGCTGAGATGGGTAGAGAGAGAGACCATTACAGACTAAATAAAATAAAGCCTGCAACTACAGCACTTAGTGTGGTGTAGATCAGGGATTCTCAACCGGTGGTCCTCTAGTCCACTAGTGGGCCTTAGCGATCCTGCAGGTGGGCACTTTCACCTGTTCTCTGATTAATTACTTCAAAACCAGCCTCATGGTCGCGTCTGCAACTACACATCAGTCGGTTCATTCACAAACTATGCGTGAAGTGAAAGTCTCTCTTTGTGTAGCTATTTTTGTGTGAACTTTAATATATCCACATAGTTGTCCAAGTTAATGTCCTGTGAGTGTTTTATAACGGATGGGGACCATACAGGAGGATCTAGCGAGGCTCAATGGTGTTTCTGCCATAAAATGTACAATAAACGTGCATATGAGCTTTAGACGCGTACTGGTGGAGCTGTTCACTGTTCTTGTCAGCGATCTCCCAATAATATCCAGCTGCAAACTCAGCCGCATTCAGTTTGACGCATTTCAACAGATTTAGAGTATTTTACTGTATTTTACATTTGTCTGTATATTTTTGAATAGTAAATAATTAATAGCAGATATTCAGTCAGTCCAGTTTAAAGCAGAAGCTGGTCTTTTGCAATCTCCCTGTTGACCTGTGGTTCTCTTTGAATCTGTGTGTTTTTAAAAAATTAATTTACAAAATTTTATATACATATATATATATATATATATATATATATATATATATATATATATATATATATATATATATATATATATACACTATATATATATATATATATATATATATATATATATATATATATATATATATATATATATATACATATACACTATATATATATATATATATATATATATATATATATATATATATATATATATATATATATATATATATATATATATATAGTTTTAGTTTTGTAATTAAATTCAAATTAAATTAGATTTTTTTTTATAAAATGCTGATAATAGAAACTAATAGAAGGCATTTATATATATATATATATATATATATATATATATATATATATATATATATATATATATATATATATATATATATATAATATGTCGTTGTTAATAAAAAAAGGCTTAAATGAACATTTCATAAAAACATTTTAAAGAAAATGTCAGACAGGTGGGCCTTCAAAAATTGATTGAAAAAATAATTGGGCCCCGAAGTGAAAAAACCCCTGGTGTAGATATCGCTTCATTAAGGACACCTTCACACCACAGCTTTGGATGCAAACTTGAGTCCATTTGACGTCAGATTTGAGTTAATTTGGATCTAAACAGCACCCGAGTTCTCTTCAAACACAGATTAGCCGATTGGTAAACACTGATTGGCCCTTGTGTTCACGTGCTCAACAGAAATCACTGCGATTGGCCATGAAGGTCATGCCAGCCTGATTTCACCAAGCAGGACCTGTTCCTGGATTGACATCTATGTTTACACTGGAACAACATTCCAATCAGCCAATCAGAATTAAGGGATACATTTACAGTTTGTGTTAAGTTTAGGCTTATGGTTAGGTTTATGCACTTCCACATGATTGTTATCCCCTCTGATTTTGGGAATAATTTACAGTTATTGTTGGGTTTAAGGGTTTGGAATAGATATGGATTACATTTCGAACAAAAATGATGTTCCAGGATCAACATCAAAATCACGATGCATGACGGTCATTGGTTTACCATTCTTTACCACGGTTTACAGAGTAGAAACACAGATACAGGGACACTGGAGCATACACAATGGCAAATCAGTGGTGTTTAAGAACACAGTGCTCAAATGTTAGCGGGAAATAGTCATTTTTAAAATTTCCGTCATGATTGCTTCTTTTGGCTTAAGGCTGGTGTACACTGTCATGTCGAGTGATCGGCGTGACCCATGGCGCCTGTCTTGCTTGTAATCGTGTATCTGCACAGGACTCGTTACTTCTAAACACTCGCTCCATCAGGCTCACGGCTCTCAGCACCGCCCACACTCGTCACACTAGTATGCTGCTGCATTATTAACTGAAACAGAATACTGAGTAGGGGGCAACACTTTCTTTTTGTGCATCATTCTCTTGCAGCAAACTAACGGTAAGAGGGGCGTGGTTAAGAATACTGTGGCTGAACCTGTCAAACTGACGTCAATAGAGCAGTGTTTCCCAACCCTGTTCCTGAAGGCACACCAACAGTACACATTTTCGACCTCTCCCTAATCAAACACACCTAAATCAACTCATCAGAAGATTAGAAGAGAATCCAAAACCTGAAGTTAATGGGTCGGATAAGGGAGACAATTAAAATATATACTCTTGGTGTGCCTCCTGGAACAGGGTTGGGAAAGACTGAAGATCAGCGAAACAAATGGTTTAATTGTTGAGACCGTGGTGAGGGACAGCTCTTTGGGAGCGCAGACGTTCAAGATTAGAATTACCTTAAAACATTTCAGATGTTTAACAATGGTCGGTGTGCTGGTTTGTCCATTAACATTCATTTTTGTTATCACATGATTTGTTAAAACAAAATTGCATGACACTTTTGATGCAAATGCTGAAATGTATTCAGTAAATGTGTTTCCATTATAGTTTATGCACATTTTTTTCATTCATTCATTTTCCTTCAGCTTAAGGCTGGTTTATACTTCTATGTCGAGTGATCGGTGTGACCTACGGCGCCTGTCTCCTAGTCGTGCATCTCCACGCTGTTTGTGTTACTCTGCAATAACACTTTAGAAACACTAGCTGGCAGTAAGTTTTAATGTGCCTCTGGGTTTCATTTTTTTGAGGGTATTTTGTTTTTTTCTGAAGGCTACCTTATTGTACAAGTAGCTAAAACTTGCTTATTCAGAGGCAGGAACCAGCGGACGTGCAACAATTTTATTAAGGTAAACACAAAACAAAAGTTTCCATCTGGAGCTCCTTCACGTGACTCGACACTTGTAAACAATCACTCCATCAGGCTCTCGGCTCTCAGCACCGCCCACACTCATCACACCCACCAAGCCGACCATTCACAGAGCTTGTGCTACGCGTCGTTGTGACATGTAGTTACCATTTTTGAGAGGTGCGTGTCAGCATCGGCGTCAGCCGCAGGGATTGGCTATGCGACCGTGTGAAGGCTACGCCGCACCATACATGTGCGCTTGATGCAAAAGTATAAATCAGCCTTTAGTCCCTGATAATCAGGAGTCGCCACAGCGGAATGAACCGCCAACTGTTCCAGCATATGTTTTAAACAGCGGACGCCCTTCCAGTCAGTACTGGGAAACACCCATACACACTCTCGTATTCACACACACACACACTCAAGTCATACACTATGGCCAATTTCGTCTATCCAATTCACCTATACAGCATGTCTTTGGACTGTGGGGACAACCAGAGCACACAGAGAAAACCCACGCCAACAAGGGGAAACATGCAAACTCCACACAGAAATGCCAACTGTCCCAGTTGGGACTTGAACCAGAGACCTTTTTGCTGTGAGGTGAAAGTGCTAACCACTAAGCCACCTTGACGCCTGCACATTATTTCTTATTGAATAAAAAGTTAATCCTACTCAGTTATAAGTACCTACTGCAAATATGCTTTATGCACTATTTCAAAATGTATGCCCATCTTTGCTTTTCCATTAAGCTTTTTTTATATTATTCAATATTCCAAAATGCACATAAAGAAAGGTGGGTGGAAACAAAGGCACCATATGCAACTTTCAGGCAAATAAATGGCCAATACAATGGATTTTCCGCTATTAATTGAAAAAGTGTTGTGTAAACGCTCTTTAGACTCCCCTATTGCAGCAACGACAATACTTGGTGGAGTGCTTCAATTTCAATTTTGCATGTCAATGTGGACGCGATGTGACTGAACGCTCATTAAATGCTGTCCATTGTGACCAAATATTGCACAGTTGATGTCACCCAGTCTGCCTAGGCTCTTACCAAAGATCTCACGTTGTGCAATGTGACAATTATTAACCCCCCCAAAAAAAGCAGCTTCCATGTGGAAAACAGCCAAAAGTCAGCCTGCTATTAAGATAAAGATGACAGTGGATGAGCTGTGCCTGACAGACAGACAGTCAGTAATAAGGGCAGTTAGCGGCAGACAAACACTCAGGTACGTCGGCTTCGCCACGAGGCAACCCAACAGGCCCCATGGCGCAGGCTTTCAAAGCAAAGTCAAAGTTATTAAGTATTCAATCATATAAAAGGGAGAGGAAGGCGTGAAAGGTTGCGGACCAAAGCACTTTTGCTCCAGTGCATTAAGAGGCTATGCAGGCGCTCCAAGACTGCGTGAAAAGAAATAGATTGCCTCCCCAGAAGATGGCAGCTTCCCTGTACCCCCCCTCCTCCTCCTCCTTTTTTTCCTTTAATAACTGCAATCTGCTGTGAAAATCTAATCCCAAGTACCATTTACGTTGCACCCAGATAACTTCTGCTTGGAAAAGCGTACAATATGAATATTTCATTCCCTGATATCCAAATAAACATGGCAGGCTTTCCATCAATCAGAGAACGCTGCAAAAAGTGAACTGGAAACTGGAAATTGCTAATGAATAGCAAGGTTTGGGGAGGGGGGGGGAGGTTCAACATGTCTTGTAAAAGCATCTCTGTTTTATTTCTCATAGAAAAAAAAAAAAAAAATGTATGCATTAGTGAAAAAGCTCTGATAAACATCCTTCCCTGTGGTCTTGATCAAGGCCTGCCATTAAACATGACCCTCTTCCACAACACCACCAGCCTCTTCTGATGGAGCGACTCGGGCTATTATAAGTTATTTATCACAACAAATCAAGCAGTGATACTGTTGTGTATTTACAGACTTCCAAAGAATCAAGCCCATCTTTGGTCCACGCATGTTGGCTGGCTCTGGGCTGTATGTCAGGTCTCTGCAGATTTGTAAGGCCACACCTGTCCTAAGAGCTCCAGTAATGACACTTAATGAAAGCTGGGAATCCATGCATGCAGGAGCCCTGCGTCCGTCATAAATAAACCAAAAGCCCACAAGCCATTTCCTCGGCTATCTCTTTATTTGTATTTACTCTCTGCCAGAGTCCTGAAGGTACTCTAAGAACTCCTAGAAGAACATTAAGCGAGCTTCACTTTGGTATTCCAACTTGGACAAGTGTGTGTGCAATGTTTGTACTTTTACATGTGCATTCAAAGGAAAAGTTCTCTAACAAACCGTCACCTTAGAGTTATAAGGTTCTATCAAACATCTTTGTCAAATTTGACATATTCTTATTAAAACTTATTTACATTATGGGATGTTCTTTTATAAGTTGTTCACATTTTAAGACTATTTATATAAAAAACAAATATTACACACATACTGTTTGCTATAGACCAATTACCAACCTACGTCACACATGACGTCTCACGGGTCCCCGGTTGCAAAAAAGAAAGGCTGCAATAGCAAACATGTCATGTTGTGAGGTAGAATGCCAAATTCGACTTTACTTTTACCATACACCACACTGCTTTAATGCCAACTGCAGACATCTTTGGCTAAAAGGGAGCTGAATGAAGTGACGACCTAATTAGAAATGCTGGACTCTGCAGTTCTCATGTTATATCAGGCAAGTTCACGCTATGCTGAATCATACACATTACTCGTTTTTGATTGCAGAAATGATTTCAGCAAAAACAGTTATGCAAGTCATGCACTTTACAAAAATGACCAATGAAAGTGCGTGATACACTGTTGGCTGATTTGCATGCTGATTCTAATCGGGAGCCGTTTATGTTTCATTTAGTTAGTTTGTGTTGTGTAGTATTTACCACAGTATGTGTTTTTCTGTCATTTCAAAATGTCTCTTTATTTTCACTTTCTGACACTCAATGTGTTAGTGGGACAGTACAGGCTACAAGTGTGTGTTAAACATTTGGTGAATTACATTTGTTCAGGTTGGTTATATATTTAAAAGAAAGAGAAAATGTTGACTTTAGCGATGACGAGGCTCCATTTAAACGACACAAGATGCCATCTGACACCGAGGAGAAAATGCCTTGCAGCAGTTGTTTTCCATCCTATTAGATTGCATTTTTTAAATAACCAGTCTAGGAGGTGGCGCTGATCGACAACAGTATTAATTCAAAGACGTTAAAAGCAAATAAAATAGATTAAAACTATCATTTCAAAGCTGTTCAAATGTGACTGTTTATACGCATCAGCTGCCGACCGGAAGTTCTTAGCATTCTCCTTGCGCATACACACAAAGCATAATGGGTCATTTTGCGTTCTAAGAAAAAAGTCTATATGGAATGCAAAAACTTTGATGCTCAATATCTCAAAATGACTCAGAATGCAGATAGAGCCTTATAATGCCAAGGTGACAAATGTACTCAAACCTCATATGGTTACAAACCTTTCTTATATGAAATATAAAATAACAGTAATATGGCTCCAACTTTCTACAAAAAAGTGAATGACAAACAGCCACATTTAAAATGGTTTTAGGTCTATCATTATCCATGGTAAAGAAAATGAAACCCTTTAAAAAGTCACGAAAAAAAAAACCTACTTTCTAGAAGAATACGGTTACAGTGACGTGCAGTGAAAAAAGGATAAAACAAAATATGCTGCCCCGGAATAAACAGGAGTTGTACATATATACATGCTAATTGTGAATAATTTTGGGGGGTATTTAGTAAAAATGAAAATTAATTTTTCAATTCAATTCAAGTTTATTTGTATAGTGCTTTTTACAATAACTATTGTCTCAGAGCAGCTTTACAGAAGGTGCACATTATTGCATTACAATCAAATATACGTTATTATATTTAAACTATAGTTAACCTGCAATTTTAAAGCATATAACTGGAATATATCTGGAAAAGTCTTGTTGTCTATCCCAGTTGTAGGAGCAACAAAATATAATAACTTGACTTCTAGTTGATCATTTGGAAAAGTGGCAGAAGGTAGGTTTTTCTGATGAATCGTCTGTTGAACTGCGTCCAAATCATCACAAATACTGCCGAAGACCTATTGGAACCTGCATTGACCAAAGATTCTCACAGAAATCAGTCAAGTTTGGTGAGGAAAAAATCATGGTTTGGGGTTACATTCAGTTTGGGGGCATGTGAGAGATCTGCAGAGTGGATGGCAACATCAACAGCCTGAGGTATCAAGACATTTATGCTGCACATTACATTACAAGCCACAGGAGAGGGCAAATTCTTCAGCAGGATAGCGCTCCTTCTCATATTTCAGCTTCCAAATTAAAGTTCCTGAAAGTAAAGAAGGTCAAGGAGCTCCAGGATTGGCCAGCCCAGTCACCAGATATGAACATTATTGAGCATGTCTGGGGTAAGATGAATCCAAAGAATCTTGATGAACTCTGGGAGTCCTGCAGGAATGCTTTCTTTGTCAAGGCATGATCGTATTGTATTCTGATAAAATAAGCGTAATCTAGAGGCCTTTGTCTTTCATATAAGCCATTTCTGATACCAAATGATCAATTATTAGTTATTAGTAATGATCAAATAATAGTTATTATTTGTTGTTCCTAAAACTTAGATAGGTGACAAGACTTTTGTCAGGTAGTGTAAGCGATGTTTATGTGTACATGTTTAATGAAGTATATTTGTGTATTCAAGTTTTTTTTGTTTGTTTAATATTTCAGGTTTTGCATGTATACGCTTTACTATAATTTCATAAAACCTAAAACAAAATTGATGTCATTTCTTGTTTTATATTATTTAAATTTTCCCAGTGTTGGGTTGCAGCTGGAAGAGCATCTGCTTTGTAAAACATATGCTGGATAAGTTGGCGGTTCATTCCACTGTGGTGACCCCTGATTAATAAAGTGACTAAGGCGAAAAGAAAATGAATGAATGAATATTATTTACATTTTTTTTCTGCATGTTTGTTGGACCACATTAGAATAAACAGGGGTGTACACATACAAATCATGATGTATAATTACTACTTTAATTTTATAAAACCTAAAAAAAATAACCGAATGTAATTAGATGTGTTTTATTTACATTTTTTTCTGCACGCTTGTTGCACCATTTGATTTGATAAGAATGATTTATTTTTATTCAAATGTCATGTGCTGTGGAATCATTGCAGCTGACTTTTACAGGTCAACATTGGATATTAGATGAAAAGAAACAAAAAGTTACATCTAAACTAATTTATTTAAAGTGGGCAACTCAAACTACCAGCATGTGGTAAATATGCTGTAAGATTTACTTGCGTGTTTTTCTTCAATCGACACCAATTCAAATGTGTGCTTTTCGCACCTTCTTGATTTTAATTGCATTGTACAATTATTTCTGGAATAGAAATGACAGTACAATTCAGATGATTAAAAGAGTGACATTCTAGAAAATACAGCATTAAAATAAGCTAAAGCAGTTGTGGTAATAAATGTGGCACATATGTGTGATAATGCGTGACAACAGAACTATACAGTTGCAATCAGAATTATTAAACCACCTTTGATTATTTATTTTATTTTATATTTTCCAAAAGATGTTTAACAGAGCAAGGAAATTTTCACAGTATGTCTGATAATATTTTTTCTTCTGGAGAAATTTATTTGTCTTATTTGTTTTATTTCTGCTAAAAGTTTAAGGTAAAAATTATTAGCCCCTTCAAGCTATATATATTTTTTGATAGTCTACAGAACAAACCACTGTTATAAAATAACTTGCCTAATTACCCTAACCTGCCTAGTTACCCTAATTAACCTAGTTAAGCCTTTAAATGTCACTTTAAGCTGTATGGAAGTGTGTTGAAAAATATCTAGTCAAATATTATTTACTGTCATCATGGCAAAGATAAAATAAATCAGTTATTAGAAATGAGTTATTAAAACTATTATGTTTAGAAATGTGTTGGAAAAAATTCTGCTCTCCGTTAAACAGAAATTGGGGAAAACATAAACAGGGGGGCTAATAATTCAGGGGGTTTAATAATTCTAATTGCAACTGTATGTATGCATCAGAAGAGTGGTTGGTCACTCTAGAGCAGAGATGCCCAAAGTAGGGCCCGCAGGCCAAAGTTGGCCCACTGTAAACTTTCATTTGACCACCCATCCTATCGGACGTAAACTTTTTTTTGGTTGTTTTATTGCTGAGCTGCAAAAAAATTAAATGTTTCAATTAAATGTTGTAAATGAATTAGTTTTTAAAAAATGTAAATGTAAAGTTACTTGGCGTATAGAAGACATTGGCAAGCAAATCAAAAACTAGTGTAACTCCATTCTGTACTAAATAAGATCATTTCTGTTTTTACTGTAATAAGTTTATTATAAAATGTAAAAGAAAAAAAAATACTGTATTAGTTAACAAAATGTTTTCTAGATATTTCTAAATAATATTAAATAAATTAGGAAATTACACATGATAACTATATTTACCTTCAGCCCACTAGCCTCAATCAAGTTTGGTTTTTGGACCTTTATAAGAAAAAGTTCGGGCAACCCTGCTCTAGAGCAAGAGTGCCTAAACTTGTTTGTATAAAGGGCCAAAAATCAAATATCATTATGAGCCGTGGGCCGAAGGTAAATATAATAAACTATATTACCTTAAAGTTGCCATGTAAAATTTCCTAAATAATTTTATATTATTTAAAAATTAAATAAAAAACATTATTTTAAATCGTATTAACCAATGCAGTATAACTTTTCAAATGATAGCTTATTGCAATAAAAACATAACGAGTAAAAGATAAAACATAAACATAGTGAGCAGTGGAGTTTAAAGCTGAATACACTAGTCAAGCAGAATCTGCCTTTGCCTTGATTTGCTCACCAAAGTCTCTGCATTGTCCTTTATTCATCATGTGAAAGTATGTAGATTTAAACTAAATTGATTCATTTATAATATTTAATTGAAATATTTAATTTCAGTTAGCTTTGAACAATAACGCAAACAAACAAGGTTACATTAGATTTGAAATGACACTTCAAATGTTGGCTACTGTATTTCAAAGTTGTCATTCAGTAAAAATCTTCCATTTCCACTAAAGATCTCCAGTGGACTATAACGAACTTTAAAATGTTTGTGTTGGTAGTATTTCACACTATTGACGCCAGATGCAATTAACATCATTAGCAGTGTATAATAATTAAACCCTTTTGGTTTCAGGTAAGAAATAGTCATAGGTTTGGGTTAACACAATTTTCACAATCATTTTCAAGTAAGCGGCGACACGATGGCTCAGTGGTTAGCACTGTCACCTCACAGCAAGAAGGTCGCTGGTTCAAGTCCCGGCTGGGCCACTTGGCATTTCTGTGTGGAGTTTGCATGTTCTCCCCGTGTTGGTGTGGGTTTCCTCCAGGTGCTCTGATTTCCCTCACAGTCCAAAAACATGCTCTAGGTGAATTGGGTAAACTAAATTGGCCATAGTGTATGAGTGAGAGTGTATGGGTGTTTCCCAGTACTGGGTTGCAGCTGGAAGAGCATCAGCTGCATAAAACATATCCCAGAATAGTTGGCGGTTCATTTTGCTGTGA
>NC_079441.1:66542415-66592415 GCF_903798145.1 Danio aesculapii
CACAGCGGAATGAACCGGCATCTATTCCAGCATATGTTCCAGCGGATGCCCTTCCAGCTGCAACCCAGTACTGGGAAACATCCATACACACTCATTCACACACATACACTACAGCCAATTTAGTTTATTCAATTCACTTATAGTGCATGTGTTTGGACTGTGAGGAAAACCGGAGCACCTGGAGGAAACTCACGCCAACACGGGGAGAACATGCAAACTCCACACAGAAATGCCAACTGGTCCAGCTGAGACTCGAACCAGCAACCTTCTTGCTGTCAGGCAACAGTGCTAACCATTGAGCCACTGTGTCACGCCAATTTCAGTCATTCATTTTATTTTCGGCTTAGTCCCTTTATTAATCCGGGGTCGCCACAGCAGAATGAACCGCCAACTTATCCAGCATATGTTTTACGCAGCGGATGCCCTTCCAGCTGCAACCCAGTACTGGGAAACATCCACACACACCTATTCACATACATACACTACGTACAATTTAGCTTACCCAATTCACCTAGACCACATGACTTTGGACTTGTGGGGGAAACCAGAGGACCCCGAGGAAACCCACGCAAACACGGGGAGAACATGCAAACTCCACACAGAAACGCCAACTGACCCAGCTGGGGCTCGAACCAGCGACCTTCTTGCTGTCAGGCAACAGTGCTAACCATTGAGCCACCATGTCGCCCCAATTTTAATTATTGAATTATTATAATTTTTTTCATGTAATTATTTATTTACCTCATGGTTCATTAAAGACTTGTAAACATCCTCTACTACTACAGGTGAGGAATCTAATAATAATAATAATTTTCATATTATATTATCTTTGTAATGGCAGCACGGTGGTGCAGTGGGTAGCACAATCATCTCACAGCAAGAAGGTCGCTGTTTCGAGTCCCGGCTGGGTCACAGTTGGCATTTCTGTGTGGAGTTTGCATGTTCTCCTCATATTGGCGTGGGTTTCCTCTGGGTCCTCCGGTTTCGCCCACAGTCCAAAGACATGCATTATAGGTGAATTGGATACGCTAAATTGGCCGTAGTGTGTGTGCATGAGTGTATGGGTGTTTCCAAGTGTTGCGTTGTGGCTGGAAGGGCATCCGCTGCATAAAACATGTGCTGGATAAGTTGGCGGTTCATTCCGCTGTGGCGACCCCTGATTAATAAAGGGACTAAGCTAAAAAGAAAATGAATGAATTTATGAATATCTTTGTAATAATAATCTTATAATAATCTTCGTAATATTAAAATAATTGAAGGAAACAAACTCTTTATGGTTATTTGATTAATACCTCAAACTGAAATCAAAGCACATCATTTATTCATATTTTAAGCTTTTTTCACCTAATACTTCAGATTATTATTATTAATATATATTTATATATATATATATATATATATATATATATATATATATATATATATATATATTTGTAGTTTTAATTGACAATAGCAATACTGCCTGGGCTGATCATCTACATAGTTCACTGTTTACAAACCAAAAATATTTATCTAAAAATACAGTAATCGATCAACCAGAATCAAGTATTCCAAAGAATTTAGTGTTTAGCTTTCACATTGTAAGAACCAAGGTAAATGATAAGATGGTAATAATATGCTACTGAATGATTATTTCCAAAAAAATAACTTACTTTTGCTCCTTCACCCATTGGTTGACATTGGTCACGACTAGTTCACTTTCCCTGTGAAGTCGAGAGCTGTCAGTCCGCGCGTCTCCTAAACATTGCCGCAGAACATTCGCCTCACACAGCGCCGAGCTGTACTTCTGATTCACAGTGTCCATCTGTGAGCTCAAAACCTCAACCTACGCAAGAAGAGAGCAGTTTACACAAAACCCTCAGCACAACAATATACACAACGGGGCAAATAATTATTAAACACATCGTGATTTTCCTGATAAATATTTTTCTAAAGGTGTTGCTGACTTGAACCAGATTTTGGTAGAAACCCAAACAATCCAAACCTTCTTTCATTTTTTCAGAAATGATGTGTAATAACAATGAATGGACATAAGGAGTACTTGTGAACTTCTGAAATGTATTTAATATTTTGTATAAAAGGATTTATTTTGCTTATGACTGCTTCAAGACGCCTCTTGTATGCAGAATGAAGGCTCGTGCATTGCTCAGGTGTGAATTTATTATTAATTTATAAGATTTGTGATTACTGAATTTATTCTTTTTTCAACAGTCTAAAAATCTTGATGGTTCTGTGGGTCTCACCTGTCAACTCTGATCTTTAGTTCTTATTTTCTATTGGATCAAGTCAAATGATTGGCTGGGCCATTCTAGCAGCTTTATTTTCTTTTCTGAAACCATTTGAGAGTTTCCTTGGCTGTGTTTGTGATCATTGTCTTGCTGAAATGTCCACTCTGGTTTCATCTTCATCATCTGGTAATGTAGGTGTTGGACTGAAGCAGCTAATTTGCTCAGGGTTGCTTTCTAATCACTAAGGGATTTCAGCTGCTGTCTGGGCCTTCCATGCTTTATTATACCTCCCTTTCTTCATGTGTTCAATACGTTTTCTTTGTGTCATTTCATTTTATTACCCAAACAACTTTTTTTTATTACCCAAACTAACTTCAACTGTATAATACAAACTTAATATCTAAACTAATTAGTTTTCTTTTCATGTATGGATTACTTTGGATGTGACCTGACATCTGATTAAAATTTCAAGTCAACGACACCTTTACAATATGTATTCTGAGAAAAATGGTGACGTAGTATTCAATACTTATTTAATCTGCGGTAAATGATGTTGTGGTTGACCTGAGAAAGTGTAGCAGTGTAGTTCTCCCTGAGAGCCGCCATCTCCATCTTCAGCATGCGCAGTTCCTCCTCTCTGTCCTGCAGGGCTGTGGTCTGCTGCTGTGCCCACTGCTGAGAGTGCGAGAGCTGGGTGTGCAGCTCCGCCAAACGGCCCTCACACGCCCGAGCCTGGAGGACAGATGGAGATACTTTAATACATATTACACCAGCGTTAATAGAATTACACTGGTTACCAGTGCAGCAAATGATAGATTTTAAGATTCTTATATTAGTTTATAAGGCACTACATAACCTGACATCCTCTTAGATTTCTGACTCTTTGTCAAGATTTACTCCAAGCCGATTGTTACGCTCCTCTAGTGCTGGGCTTTTAGAGTTAGGAACTGTAAATCTAATGCGACCTGGCGCACCTCATTTAGTCACTATGCTCCAAAAATTTGGAAATGTCTCCCAAAAGAAATGAAAGAATCCCCTAGCATTCACGTTTTTAAAAAACATGTTAAGACGTACCATTTTAAAATTGCATAAGAATTTAATAGTATGTAAAGTATGTGTATTTTATGTGTATATATGTACAGTTGAAGTTAGAATTATTAGCCCCCCTGAATTATTAGCCCCCCTGTTTATTTTTTTCCCCAATTTCTGTTTAACGGAGAGATTTTTTCAACACATTTCTAAACATAATAGTTTTAATAACTCATCTCTAATAACTGATTTATTTTATCTTTGCCATGATGACAGTAAATAATATTTTACTAGTTATTTTTCAAGATACTTCTATACAGCTTATAGTGACATTTAAAGGCTTAACTAGGTTAATTATGTTAACTAGGCAGGTTAGGGTAATTAGGCAAGTTATTGTATAACGATGGTTTGTTCTGTAGACTATCGAAAAAAAAACTAGCTTAAAGGGGCTAATAATATTGACTTTAAATGGTTTTTTTTTTAAAATTTAAAACTGCTTTCATTCTAGCTGAAATAAAACCCATACAGTCCCATACAGTCACATTTGCTATACATTTGAAGGAGGAGTGTAAATATTGCAGTTATGACAGTTAAATATGTTCAGATGAAGAAAAAAACTGACGAAATTATTAGCCCCCTGTTTATTTTTTTCCCCAATTTCTGTTTAAAGTAAGGAAGATTTTTTCAACACATTTCTAGACATAATAGTTTTAATAACTCATTTCTAATAACTCATTTATTTTATCTTTGTCATGATGACAGTAAATAATATTTGACTAGATGTTTTTCAAGACACTTCTATACAGCTTAAAGTGACATTTAAAGGCTTAACTAGGGTAATTAGGTAGGCAGTTTAGGGTAATTAAGCAAGTTATTGTATGCCGATGGTTTGTTCTGTAGACTATCAAAAAAAAATATAGCTTAAAGTGGCTAATAATATTGACATTAAAATGTTTTTTTTTATATTAAAAACTGCTTTTATTCTAGCCAAAATAAAACAAATAAGACTTTCTCCAGAAGAAAGTATATTATCAGACATACTGTGAAAATTTCCTTGGTCTGTTAAACATAATTTGGGAAATATTAAAAAAAGAAAAAAAATTCAAGGGGGGCTGAATAATTCTAACTTCAACTGTATAATACAGACGTTTGAGGTATATAATATGTTGATAAAATTCCTCTGAAGTTCTTCAGTAGCACAGATTTAATCTTTACCAGTGTATCTCTATCCATGAACAAATCAGTATTACACTCTTATGATTTTGGCAAATCTAAAGCAGCTCGCACAATTTCAACTAATATGAAAGCTCAGGTTCCCAGCATATGAGAATTCAGCTTAAATTAAAAGGCAGACTAGTTTCATGGCTAGTAACGCTGTCAGTGTGCAAGACGGTGGAGCACGGTGACCTTTACCCACAACACACACACACCGCAGAGGAGAGCCAATAAAAGGCAGTGAAGAAAAGGAGAAAAGACAATTAAAATGCTGCGTGTGTGTGTGTGTAAGCGGGTTATGAGGTAGTCTCAGACACCTGTGCAGCTTTATATCCAGCTCTAATCCCTCTGTGATCCCACACACACACTCAAATGAGATTCTCGACTCATCAGTTTCTCCAATTCACACCTGATTTATAGACGGGCAGTCGGAGCTATGTTTGCAAACACACACATGCGCGCGCTCACTGTAATCATAGCACCTCCACCAACACACACACAGATATGAATACACAACCTTATGCAACCATAATTATGTGCCAGGCAGACAAACACACACACTCACGGACGCACACACTGAAATGATAGCCGCCTTTATTGTGGCGTCTGTCTCCCCCCGCTTCCCCGCATGGCGCGTTCCACACGACTGGCGAGAATCATTACTGGCCTTCCTCTGATATGACTGCAGCACCAACAGCAATTATTTTTAAAAGCCAGAGCTGAAAACAGACAACCGATGCACAACACACACACACACACGCATAATCATTACTCCTGCAGTCAGAGCAGTGGCGGAGTGTGTGTATGTTTGTGTGTGTGTATGTACGTATATATTACAGTCTGGACAGTGGAGACTCTTATTTTTTTTGGTTTTCAGTTTTATTGTGATCCTGTAGAGTTTGCTGACCATAAAATGAGGAAGATGGTTATCCAAAAAGCAATTAGAGTTACTCTACAACACTGACAGCACTTAAAGAATGAGAGTGCTTAAAAAACTGCCCTGGCCCTTCTGTCTGCTGTTTTGCACACATTCCACTCAGGCACTTCTGGACAAAGTGTCACAGAGGGGTTTGACAAAGTCTGGAACTCATTTCCTCTTGGACATCATTGTTAGTTCTACAACAACATGCTAATGTGACACGCTAATGACATGCTAATGTGCAACAACATGCTACATGCTAACAACATAGTACCGTGAGTTTCAGGTTTGATAAAGTCTGAGAACTCCTTTCCTGACGGACATCATTGTTAATTCTGCAACAACATGCTACATGCTAACAACATAGTACCATGAGGTTTGGCAAAGTCTGAGAACTCCTTTCCTCATGGACATTATTAGTAGTTCTACAACAACATGATACATGCTAATGTGACAACAACATGCTACATGCTAACAACATAGTACCTTGAGTTTTGGGTTTGACAAAGTCTGAGAACTCCTTTCCTCACTGACATCATTGTTATTTCTGCAACAACATGCTACATGCTAACAACATTGTACCGTGAGGTTTGGCAAGTCTGAGAACTCCTTTCCTCACTGACATCATTGTTAATTCTGCAACAACATGCTACATGCTAACAACATAGTACCATGAGGTTTGTCAAGTCTGGGAACTCCTTTCCTCATGGACATTATTGTTAGTTCTGCAACAACATGCTAATGTGACAACAATGTTCTACATGCTAACAACATAGTGCTATGAGGTTTGAGTTTGATAAAGTCTGAGACTCGTTTCCTCATGTGAATCATTGTAAGTTCTGCAACAACATGCTAATGTAACAAGAACGTGCTACATGCTAACAACATTGTACAGTAAGGTTTGGGTTTGACAAAGTCTGAGAACTCATTTCTGCAACAGCATGCTAATGTGGCAACAACGTCCCTACAGAAAAAAAACAGCTTAAAGCAGCCTAAGCTGGTTGGCTGGTTTTAGCTGGTTGACCAGCCTGGTTTTAGAGGGGTTTTGGCCACTTCCAGGCTGTTTTTCCAGCCATTTCCAGCCTGGTCTTAACTGGTCAGGCTGGAAAATTACCAGCTAAAATCAGTGAAAACCAGCTTAACCAGCCTGGTTTAAGATGGACATAGCTGGTTTTGGCTGGGCTCCCAGCCTGGCTAGGCTGGTCAAGCTGGTTTTAGCTAGTCATCTCCCAGCCAGACCAGCTAAGACCAGGCTGGAAATGACTGGAAACCAGCCTAGGCTGGTTTAAGCTGTTTTTTTTTTTCAGTAGGTGTGCTACTCTGCATGCTTAACAACATAATACCTTGAGGTTTGAGTTTAACAAAGCCTGAAAACTACTTTGCTCATGGACATCTTTGTTAGTTCTACAACAACCTGCTACATGCTAATGTGATAACAACGTGCTACATGCTAACAACGTGGGGTTTGAGTTAGTGGCTTCAACAGCATTATTATAAGCTAAACATGATTTTAGGAGACACATTAAGAGGTAATCGAAACAACAAAAAAATTTCTTTATAGGAGTTTGGTTAATCTCCCGAACACAAATTCATACTTTTTAAAAATATTTTATTAAGGCTGAGAGCTTTATGTCCCTCCACTGAACATTCAGGTAAATAAAACATTAGATTATCCAAAAAAAGGTTTCAGCAAAAAACCCACAAGAAATCTTGTGAAGAGATATGACAGCTTTGTTTGCTGAACAGATTTAAAGGGTCAGTTCACGCAAGAATAAAAATCTGTTTACATAATCATAAATATATTTTATATTTAAGTAAACATTTTTTTTTTATTCCCAGGTTCTGCTGATTGACGCATATGTCGAATTTTTCTTTCCAATCTTAAACCAATTGTAATAGCTCGTTTTGGTTCAATTTGGAATTTTCCCAACCACTGCAGAGCCGGGAGGATCAGAGTGAGCGCTCCAGCTTGACCCCACCCTGATCCTAAGTAAATCCAATTCATTCATTTTCTTAGTCCCTTTATTAATCTGGGGTCACCACAGCGGAATGACCCGCCAACTTATATAGCATATGCTTTATGCAGCGTATGCCCTTCCAGCCGCAACCCATCACTGGGAAACACCCACACACTCTCATTCACACACATACACTACACACTCTCATTCACACACATACACTATGGACAATTTAGCTTACCCAATTCACCTATAGCGCATGTCTTTGGACTTGTGGAGGAAACCGGAGCACCCGGAGGAAACCCATGCGAACATGAGAGAACATGAAAACTCCACATGGAGATGCCAACTGACCCAGCCGAGGCTCGAACCAGCGACCTTCTTGCTGTGAGGCGATCATGCTACCCACTGTGCCACCGTGACGCCTTAAGTAAATCTCTTTTATAAATAATGTTTTATTCTGTTGAACACAAGACAAGATATTCTGAAGACTGCTGAAAAAAGCTGTATACTATGTTAGTTGTAAGTAGTTTTACAAATGAAAGAAGAATTAAGCCCAGACTCTGACCTCCTCCTGTGATGACCTGTTGTGAGTGCGCTCTCTGTGCAGATCTGCAGTCATCAGCCTGACTCTCTCCTCCAGAGCCGCTCTGTCCTCCGTCAGCTGGATCAGACGGCTCTGCTCACTCCTCTGCACAGACACCTCTCTGCTGTACTCCGCCAGCTGGAACACACATTTAACCGCGCATGTTTGTCTGCAGTCCTTCATATGTTCTGTGTGATAGTGGAGAGTGTACCAGCTCCATGTAGTCTTTCTGAGAGGCCTGCGCTGTGCTGAGCTCCAGTCTCAGCTCATTGCTTCTCTGATCAGCCTGTTTCCAGCTCTCCTGCTGCTGCTCCAGCTCCAGCTTCAGTCGGCACACCACAGCCTGCACACAGCTCATCTGAGCAGCAATACATGCAGCATGATGCTTACTCTTAACATTCACAATTTTTTGTGTACATCAGCAGCATGCATTGTTTATCATTTGCTCACTCTTTTTTTATATCTTAAAACAAGATATCCTAAAGAATAAGCAGCCATTGATATCCATAGTAGGAAAAAGTATATATTCCTATGTGTTCAACTGAAGAAAGAACAATTGGAGGATGAGTTAAAGGGTCAGGAAACACCAAAACACATTTTTTGAGATGTTGACAGTCATATATGTGTCGCACGCTACCAAAAACACTATTAGGACACATATGTTTCACTAAAAAGTCAAAATTGGTTGCTTTTCTGATATTTCAAGCAAATTCGTTCTTCCGGTTTGAAAATAAATTTCGAAGCTACGTCACGGCGATTAGATCCTTGTGTAAATTCCAGCGTGTAGACTGGATGTCTGTACCAGTGAGTACAACGTGACGTCTCTGAGTGTGCAGCATTAATTCATGAGTAAGACTTGGTTCGAACCAATCAGCGCGCTTTATTGTGTATGAGGTGCAACTTCATTAATATGCATGATAGCTTCAGAGACCTGTTACAGTGTTCAGACGGCAGAAAGACGCCATGTTGTGTTGCCAATCGTGTTTAAAACATGTGGAAGAAGAAGAATTGTTTGGAGACATGAGTCGTCAGTGTTGTGTTTATAAATGTGCTGTACGAAGGTTTTGTTTTCATTTTCCTGCTATGATAGCACAACTGGATTCATGTGGATTACAGTGGTCTGCTAACATGCGCCAAAAATATGTTTGTAAGGAACATTTTTTACCCGAGAGCGTTTCGCATCTGCAAATGGTGAATTCTGGATTTGCCAACTCCACTCCTTTTAAAAAAAGACACGGTTTCAGTTGGTGTTGATTGTCCTGTCTCTACAGATTTGGTCAGTGTGTGATCAGTGTTCTTTGTTTATGTTTATTCAGATGACAAAGCTAGTTAAAGACTAACCTTAGTTAGTTTTTAAAGACATACCTTAGTCAAAATGATTCAGTTACTAAGTTTACAGTACGTTAATATCACTACAATATTATGGAATGAAAGAACTGGGATTCTTTGTACCTCGCTTAAACGATCTAAGATGATTTGGCAGATCCTGGATCTTTTAATCTTGATAACTGATCTCTGGCTAATTTGGTTCTTCAAACAAGTTCGTAAATCAGATTAAAATGTATGGATGAACTGATCTGAGATCGCAGCTTGTGTTGTGATCTATCAATCCTCAAAATCATGATCAGCAATGCAACGATTGGCTGACGGCACAGCAGCGTAATGACATCATCTGATGAATATTCAATTCTCCATGTGAGCAAAATTACATAAAATTCATAGGAAACGGTTTGTTAAATATGATACGCAATAACTTTACAACTTTGTTGTGGGCTGCAGGCTTTACACTTTCATGTGTCAAGAGTATTAAGCAATTTATTTAGTTTTACAGTTAGAGTGGATTTTCCTTATTATAGTAGCCATACTTAATTGGTGTAAAGAATAACTGGATGTTTAAACTAATTTTGCATCACAAAAGCATTTTGTTGTTGGTTAATTGTGTCTGCAACTTTTGTGAAGCATCAAATCATCGTCATATTAACCGTCAAAACAAGTTCATGACTGCATAAATGTATTATTCCTTTTAAAAAAGTTGCATATTACGCATGTCTATAATTATACACCAATTGTATTTAAGCGATTGTGCGCGTTTGTATCTAAAATCAATACATTTTCTCTTTGAACCACCAGGTGGCGGTCTTTGTACTTTCATTTTGAGTTCAGATTGCATACATGAAATGAGCCTGCTCCCGAGCAGGTTTAAGCTACCAGAACTGTTGTTATGACAACAACTCTTGGATGAGTTTTAAGAACGAAACGATCCTGGATCATGTCAAATCGTCAATAACCAAATCCAGCTAACTGAGTAATCCACGTACGAAGAACAGACCCCTGCTGTAAACGGTGCTCTCCGAATATAAACATGTAAACACCTTAATTAAACTATTACCATTGTGCAGGATTTTCCGAGAAATGCGGGGGATTTTTTTTCTCTCATACTGTGTGCGGTATCAAATTCCATTAAAACTACACTCTTCCAGCAGTTCCTCACATCTAATGTCTCGTTTGTCAACGGGGGCATGCATGAAATGTTCCTGAATGAAAGTAAAAGTGCCAAACTGCAGTTAAAGTCGACAAATTAAGAATGAAACACCCGAAATTACATGAAACTCCAGAGGAAATGTGCATAGCGTGTTGATGAATTATGTGCAATAACATGTAAAACGGGATCATGAAAGGAACGTTCAAAACGCATGTAAACACTTTAATCATATTATTGTCTTATTCAGATTAAGGTGAATAACTCGATGACTGATGCCCATGTAAATGTAGTCACTGTCTGCCCCCCCTGCGTCTGTGTTGCCTGTGTGAAAATCAGCTGTAGTTCACTTAATAAGACTCCCCTTTTCATGCAAACCATTCCCTCTTTCACCACTCGACACTCCCACCTGAGCAAAGCTCGACTCACCCACTTTCCTCACTTTTTTTAAACTAGAGTTGTGAAAACAACTTGCTGAAACAGGGGGGTTTCGTGGCCAATTAAAATACTTCATCCTTTGTGATTTGAGCCATTTTCCTCATGGGGACCAAAACATGTCCCCATAAAGTAAGGAATACAAGGTAGAGACAATCATATATATGTCAGTGGTTCCCCTACCATTTTATTAGTACTTCAAATCATCAAATCTTCTCACCAATTAAATCCTTTCTAGTATCTGACATGCCCTACCCCCTTCAAGATGCTTCTCATTTGGTTTCATTTACCAATTACACACTCAATGGCAAAGCTGTGATAAAAATTAAACTATTGGCTGTTTTTTTCAAAAGGGGAGGAGCTACTATATGTCCCGCCCTCTCTTCATTTTTCAGTTCAGATTAGGCCAAACATCGAATGCTAATTGCTAATTTCTAATCACTTCACAAGACCTTTAAACCATCCTATATGATTAGGGCTGAATAAGTTAGAAACGGTGTACTAACACTAGCAGGTTGGTCTGGGTTATTAACATGTGGTTTTACCTCCTGTTGGTGTTTTTGCTGTTGTGTGTCTCTGCTCTCCAGTTCTCCCCTGCACATCTTTAGGTCCTTCTGAAGCTTCACTCCTTCCTCCTGCAGACTGAGATTGAGGAGCTGAAGATGATTTATCAGCTTCTCTTGTTCACTCAGCTGAAAGACACATAAACAGGCATGTTGTGTTTTGAAGCCTTTTTTCATTTCAATTCATTTCAATTCAATTCAATTCAATTCAATTCAGTTCAATTCAATTCAATTAATCTTTATTTCTGTAGTGTTTTTCAATGTAGATTATGTCAAAGCATCTTAACATAAGTTCTAGTAAATTGAAACTGTGTCAGTCCAGTTTTCAGAGTTGAAGTTCAGTTTAGTTCAGTTCAGTGTGGTTTAATTTTAACTGCTGAAAGTCCAAACACTGAGGAGCAAATCCATCTATGCGCAGCTCCACAAGTCCCAAACCAAGTAAGTCACTGGCGACAGTGGAAAGGAACAAACTTCACCAATTTACGAAAGTGAAGGAAAAAGCCTTGAGTGAAACCAGGCTCAGTTGGGCATGACCATTCTCCTCTGGCCAAACTTCTTGAGCAGAGCTGCAGTCTAGGCACTGGAGAACGATGGACATCTATTGTGGAGAAGTGTGAGTAGGTCACTGGTGGGTGTTCAGGCTGGCCTACGCGATCAATGCGGAGACTCGTCTGTCACTGGGGTCTTTCAGGAATCTCATGCTCTCCACTCCTCCATGACCTCCACAGCATCTGCTCAGGATACGGCCTGGTCAAAGATTATGGATACCGCGAGAAGTGCTTTATGATTGGTGTCTTTTATGGCGATTTTTCTCATTGAGCATTTAATTTAGCGTTGTTTTGCTGCTGTAGCCAAGAAATTACATTCTATTCAAAATTTTTATCTAGATTCAAATTTTACTTAAAGCTGCCATTGTGAAAAAAAAATCATGTTAATTTTGATAATTGTTTCTCTTTAAGTTTATTTGGCAGATAATTGACAATATTATTAGCTCTCTTTCAGGAGCATACATTCAGCTCGCTTGCCATTTATTTTGTGGGCAAACTTTTATGAACAATAAATGGTGTACATTTTATTAATTATAATAATATTGTAGGGGCGGCACGGTGGCTCAGCAGGTAGCTCTGTCGCCTCAAAGCAAGAAGGTCACTTATTCGAGTCCCGGCTGGTCCAGTTGGCATGTGTTTCCTCCGGGTGCTCCAGTTTCCCCCACAGTTCAAAGACATGCTCTATAGGCGAATTGAAGTAACTAAATTGGCCGTAGTGTATGTGTGTGTGCGTGAATAAGTGTGCATGGGTGTTTCTCACTACTGGGTTGCAGCTGGAAGAGCATCTGCTGCATAAAACATATGCTGGAATAGTTGGCGGTTCATTCCGCTGTGGCGAGCTTAGATTAATAAGGGACTAAGCTGAAGGAAATTAATGAATAATATTATAATAATTTTAATAATAAAAAAGAGAATTTAATTTATTCATTCATTCTTGCTGACATCAGAAATCAGATTTCTTTATTTTTTTAAATAAATGTTTAAGAGTTTGGCATTTTAAAAGTTACTGAATGTTTTTGCAGTAGATTAAACCGCCTTTTAAATATGGTACATTTTAATCCTCCTGATATGACCCCCTAATAGAGCAGAGTATCACAGATAAACTGATATGGAAAGAGCGCCACGGCTGACATATTCATTCAGATGGCTGGATAAATTAGAGTTCCACTCCTGCATGGCAGATATTAAACTGGGATTAGGGAGATTAATTTGAAACTGTTACCGAGCAGGAAACTTTTGCATCAGATCTATGAACGTTTCTAAAGATAGATGAGTAAATTTACAATTAGATGATCACAGTGAATAGCTCTGCTTCAGACTAACATCTTTTCAGCATCCCAGAAAAGCAATAAAATCACATTTCCTCCTAATTTGTACATGTTCACATCATTTTAACTATATCCTCATTTTTCAATTGAAAACAATTTGATTTGGTAAATACTTCTTTCCTAAAAAAAAAACCCAAAATGCAATGAAAACATGGTGAATTTTAGAGGCGTGAGATGTTCTTTGGTAGCACAGACGCTCTAGAGTTAATAATAATAGGTAATAATAATATTATAATAACAATACTAAACCACTGGGGTGATGGTCGGCCCGTTGGATCGCCCATTAATGCTATTTTTATCACATGATCTCTTATAACAAAATAACATGACATTTTAATGCGCATACTGGAATTTATTTGGTAAACACGTTTCCATTGCAGTTTATGCACATTATTTCTCATCGGATAAAAAGTTTATGCTACTCAGTTGTGCGCATGATCATTTTTTTAAGCGCATTTTCAAAATGTATGTGTATCATGGTGTTTCCATCCAGATTGCGATATTCCAAAATGCGCATAAAAATAGGTGGATGAAAACACAGCTATTGACCACACACTGTAAAATAATGATGGGTTCCACACAATCCCTTATTGTTGGCTCAACACAAATCAAATAAATTGACTTAATTCTTTTTGCAAATTTAATTTGATTGAACCAAAGCCCCTTTATTGTATTCCATA
The DNA here is from genome assembly GCF_903798145.1 of Danio aesculapii. Classification (NCBI taxonomy): domain Eukaryota; kingdom Metazoa; phylum Chordata; class Actinopteri; order Cypriniformes; family Danionidae; genus Danio; species Danio aesculapii. The sequence goes on from NC_079441.1 coordinate 66,556,384, forward strand.
GTCTTTGACTGAACATAAAACAATTAAGTTGTCCCAAAACAAATGTCAGGAGTTGTGTTATTTATACTTATTTTAAATAAACAAAATCTACAATGTAAAAAGCTATTCATTTATTTAAAAAGGGAGTAAAGCGGTTGTAACTTGGAGCTATTAAATTGGCTTTATTTTGTTCAACCCCAAATCAGATAAAGTTGGAACAGTATGAAAAATGCAAATAAAAAAAAAAAAGTAGCGATTTCTAAATTTACTTTGACTTGTATTTCATTGCAAACAATACAACAAACATTATTTAATGTGTTCCTTGTGATTTTTATATATTTTTATTTTTAAATAAACATGCATTCCAATTTTGGTTCTTGCAACACATTTAAAGTTGGAACAGTAAAGTATTTACCACTTTGTAATAGGGATGCTCTGATCAGGATTTTTGCAGCCGATACAGAGTACCAATTCCTTGTCATGATGATCAGCCGGTAGCGAGTACCGATTCTAATGCTTCAAGCTTTATAATACATTAAGCACTTTCCCTCTAAGTATGATATCTAAGTGAAGATCTCGCCTTACTCAAGTAAATAAATTAAGGATGTTGCATATAGACATTTCTTTAATAACATAACACAGAAATAAAAAATGGTTAGAAAAATGACAAACAATCGCTCTGCCCATGTCACAGCAGCTCAAAGCAAGGTAAATAAAATGGTTGCACTTGCAACAAAGTGACTATCACTTACACAAGTTGCGCCAACAGACTGTGTAAACAGTCACACCGTATTTCATTGTACATCTGTATATATTTTAGTCAGTTGTTCATGCCTCTCACATCATATATACTATGTATAATATACAGGAGTGCACATGCGTCTTCCTCTGCTTGTAAACTCCTAAACAATCACCTGTAATCGGTTCATGAGATCAGCCAGATTGGCGAGTACCGATCGAGTCATTAAATGTGATTATCGGCCGATTCCGATCTTCGGCCGATTCCAATCTTCAGCCGATCGATCGGAGCATCCCTACTTTGTAATGTTGCCATTCCTTTTCACAACACTTAAAAGACGTTTAGGGACTGAAGACACCGAATGATGAAGTTTTTCAGGTGTAATTTTGTCCCATTCTTCCTGCAAACAAGTGTTAAGGTGGGCAACTGTATGGGGTCCTTGTTGTCGAATTTTGCACTTCAAAATACGCCACAGACTCTCTATAGGAGACAGGTCGGGACTGCAGGAAGTCCAGTCAAGTATCTGTTTCCTTTTCCTCTGCAGCCAGGACTTTGTGCAGAATGTGGTTTTGCATTGTCTTGTTGAAATATTGTCCCAACTTGTGTTTATCGGCTGATACCAATCTTCAGCCAATCGATCGGAGCATCCCTACTTTGTAATGTTGCCATTCCTTTTCACAACACTTACAGGGACGTTTAGGGACTGAAGACACAAAGTGATGAAGTGTTTCAGGTGTAGTTTTGTCCCATTCTTTCTGCAAACAAGTCTTAAGGTGGCCAACAGAACAGGGTCTTTGTTGTCGAATTTTGCACTTCAAAATGAGCCACACATTCTCTATTGGAGACAGGTCAGGACTGCAGGCAGGCCAGTCAAGTACATGTTTCCTCTTCCTCTGCAGTCAGGACTTTGTAATGTGTTCAGAATAAGGTTTTGCATTGTCTTGTTAAAATATTGCCCCAATTTTTTTTTAAATGTGTTGCAAGAACCAAAATTGAAATAAGTGTTTATTTTGAAAACAAACAAACAAACAAACAAACAAACAATAAAAATCATGAAAAACACATAAAAAATGTTTGTTGTATTGTCTGCAATGGAAAACAAGTCAAAGTAAACTCAGAAATCACTGCTTTCTTTTTTTAAATTGCATTTTCCATACTGTCCCAACCTTTTTTGAATTGGGGTTGTATAATTATGCACATAGTTCTTTTAAACATTTTAAGCCACTAGATTTACTCGCTATTTTAAGTGAAGACAACTATTTTGAATGTGCGAAGTATTAGAGCACAAGACAGACCTTTCTGAAATCATGCTGGATATCAGACACACAGACATGTGGAGTTCATGATCTTTCCACAAATCCACATGTACACATAAGCATGCACTCACCACATACCAGCATGCACTGTTCCTCAGGCACTCTGTGATCAATACAGATCAATACGGTGGATCTTGACCTTAGAGGGGGCTTTGTGAAGTGCTTTTGTTTAATAATGCCAGCGTTTAAAGCCCTGAATCAGCGCAGGATGAGTGTGAAATGGCTTCACCTTAGACTGCATGGCTAAGAGGCTCTCTCTGCAGACGTTCAGCTCTTCCCGGATCTGCTGTTTCTCCTGCTGGAGTCTCATAGCTTCCTGTTGAGCGCCGAGCACATCCTGTCTGCTGCTGCTGGCCTCTGCTTTCAGACGATCTAGCAGACTCCTGTAGAGGAACACATGAGGCTTATTTCACTATTTAAGCACTCCAGAACACTAACACTTTACAGTGCATCCGCAACGTTTTCATAGCGCTTCACTTTTTCCACATTTTTTATGTTACAGCCTTATTCCAAAATGGATTAAATTGATTTATTTCCTCAAAATTCCACACAAAATACCCCATAATGACAATGTGAAAAAAGATTTCCTGAAATTGTTGCAAATTTATTACAAATAAAAAAGCTGAAAAATCACATGTACAGAAGTATTCACAGCCTTTGCTCAATACTTTGTTGATGCACCTTTGGCAGCAATTAAAGCCTCAAGTCTTTTTGAATATGATGCCACAAGCTTGGCACACCTGTCTTTGGGAATTTTTGCCCATTCCTCTTTGCAGGACCTCTAAAGCTCTATCAGGTTGGATGGGAAGCGACGGTGTACAGCCCTTTTCAGATCTCTCCAGAGATGTTCAATAGCATTTAGTTCTGGGCTCTGGCTGGGCCACTCATGGACATTCACTATGCTGTAACAATCCTGTGTCCTGCTTTAAATAAGTACATTGACATACTAAACGTGAGGTACTTCATCATCATTTATAACTGTAGCTTTATTATTTGATTATAACATTTAAGGTTAACGTGCTTATCATAAAACCTTCACAATCCACGTAGATATGTTTAAGTCTACATAACTGGATAAAAACTCCAATTCCGCTAATTTCATTGAATATAAATTTGAACTATAATACACTGCCATGTAATTGCAATCAAGTGTAGTGTATATTAAGTGCACTCCCGCTGAATACATTGAACTCTGTTTTCTCTGTAAGCATATTCTTTGCAACTGATATTATTTGCTTGATTTTATTGTTTATTTTTTAATTAAAATATGATAGTAAGCCTACATTTATGTAAAATAAGTTGCTCCGGGTTTGTTTTGTTGCAAACTGTCGCCTATCCAAGTTTTAGGAACAACAAATAATAACTTGACTTCTAGTTGATCATTTGGTATCAGAAGTGGCTTATATGAAAGGCAAAGGCCTCTAGATTACGCTTATTTTACCAAAATAATATATGATCATACCTTGATTTTTAATTCTTTAATAAGGACAGTAAGGTCTGACTTTGCTTAGACAAAAGTCTTGTCACTTAATAGAAATAATGTACAGTAAAGAATATAAAGTCATGGTGCAGGAAAAAAGAATTAATATTGTCTATGACTCCCATGAGCTTGGAGGACTGCATCCATACATCTCTGCAATGACTCAAATAACTCATCAATAAAGAAAGCGTTCCTGCAGGGCTCCCAGAGTTCATCAAGATTCTTTGGATTCATCTTCAATGCCTCCTCCTTCATTTACCCCAGACATGCTCAAAAATGTTCATGTCTGGTGACTGGGCTGGCCAATCCTGGAGCACATTGACCTTCTTTGCTTTCAGGAACTTTGATGATTGTTTGTTGATGCTGTTGATGCTGCCATTCACTCTGCAGATTTCTTGCATGCCCCCAAACTGAATGTAACCCCAAACCATGATTTTTTCTTCACCAAACTTGACAGATTTCTGAGAAAATCTTGGGTCCATGCAGGTTCCAATAGGTCTTCTCCAGTATTTGTGATGATTGGGATGCAGTTCAACAGATGATTCATCAGAAAAATCGACCTTCTGCCACTTTTCCAAACGATCAACTAAGGTCAAGTTATTGTTTGTTGCTCTCATAACTAGGATCAACGACAAGACTTTTTTCAGGTAGTGAACATTTTTGCAAATCTGAAATACATTACTTGGGGTACTTTTTGTTGTATGTTTTAGATAGATGTCACCAATAAGGCGGGTCTTGATGTATAACCCCAAACCCAACCAATGCGTTTTCATGTATTTTAGGTATATATTTGAAAATATGCATGGAAATAATCCATTATTCATCTATAATATGTCCCTGAGAATATTATTAATGTGAAAAGAAACAAAAGGTGTTGCTGTTGACTGTCCTCAAGTGTTCATTTAACCTAGAAACTGCCGTCAAACAGTTTATGTATGTTTTAGTTCTACAAAAATGTAAGCTGAAGCATGTATTTTCAGTGAGTCGGTGTTATTTTTCTTCTACTTATTTTGCACATTGAATCATTCTAGGTGCAATACGTATCCAATGGTTAGTGCAGTGTTTCCCTACCCTGTTCCTGGAGGCACACCAACAGAACATATTTTGAATGTCTCCCTTTTCTGACCCATTAACTTTAGGTTTTGGAGTCTCTTCTAATGTTCTGATGAGTTGAGTCAGGTGTGTTTGATTAGGGAGAGGTTGAAAATGTGTACTGTTGGTGTGCCTTCAGGAACAGGGTTGGGAAACACTGAGTTAGTTAATGTACTTCTAGATTAAGCTGGTCTTTTTTTTGCAATGCATTGAGTGCTGAATTTTTATTTTCATTAGGAAGTGTGTATAGGCATGAGAGAGTGTGACACTTCAGTACACTGCAAAACATCTTCAACTCGACGAGTCAGTCAAACAAACCAGAACACATCTTAATTGAGGCATGCAGGAACGGTAAGCATGAGAGAGGGGTTAGATTTAATTAGAGAAGGCAAGCGTGAATATTTAATGAAACTAATTACGAGAACCCGGCGCTGATGAGCTCATGCATAAATCAACAAATCAGACCCATCGCAGTGTTTCAAATCACTCCTGAAAAAAGGCAAAGGAAAAGCTTCCAGCAGCAGAAGCGAGACGTGTTGACCAACCCAAATATCTTCAACCCTCCAGATTACACTCAAACAAGCCAAAAGACAAGCCCACGCTCCTAAAAACGGTGTCTGGGCAGTGAAGCGCGCGTCTGACTAGGTGATGTGTGGCTTTTTCGGGTGGTGACGAGCATGGGGAGATCCCATGAAAGCCCCACGTGGCTCTCCTACCTCTTTCTCTGCCATTGGCGAAGAGGCCACAGGAACAGCTAATCGATGGCTTGCGAAATCCCCCAGCACGCCCTCGCCAGGAATGATCAATATCCTCAGCAATTAGAATCCCCTATCTGCATGGCTGCGGGGACCTCGGGGTAGATCTGAGGCCCGCAAACACCCAATTTAGTCCTCAACTTACCACTTAATTACTAAATCCTCTGTAATGCGTATTGGCAGATGGGAAGTTGCGCTGAGCAGCGGCGGATGGCTGACTGAACAAGAGACCTTTGGCTAGGTGCTAGTTAAGATGCACTCGCTCGTCCCCTTCCAGCCAGTTAAACATCTGATTTCACACACGGAATCAGATCCTCTGTGATTCCTCCATTGAGCGGCACACCTCATAGGAGCGAGAAGTAAAAGGGTCGTGAAGGCAAAAACCACTCTGAACCGTCCAGAGAATTACAGCTTTGTTTTAAAAAAAAATTTGGGCTGTTTTGTTCACATGCTCGTGATTTGTACGAGCTGTTGGTTCGTTAGGAATCCACTTTGAGTCCTAATCTCAAAGCTGATGCTGAATGCCATATCTAAGGGTTTATAACTATAGTCATGTACAGTAATTCCATCAGGATCACTTTCATCCAAAATACGTAGATATAGTGGGAGAAAATTAGTATTGAACATGAACACGTCATGTTCCTGGAATAATATTTCTAAAGGAGCTATTGACATGGAAATTGAATCAGATTTTGGTAAAAATCCAAACAATACACACATAAAGATTAAAAAAATAAATAAAAAATGAAAGATTAGTAATGACAATGAAATGACACAAGGAAAAAGTGCTTAACTATCGAAACGTATTTAATACTTTATATAAAAGGCTTTTTTCCCCCTATATTTCTACTCAGCCCCTTAATTTTTTTTCTATTAGCTCATAATCTGTACACTAAATTATAATCTCAGTCCCCTTTAAATTTGATATGAAAACGGCGGCAGAATTCGGCTCCTCCCTGTCTTTTGTTTTTCAGTTGATCAGCGAACCACAGCGGACAGCGAGAGAACGAGGTGTGTTTATTGATAAATTGTTATAATATCTGCTTATTTGCAGTTCTATGACATAGATAACCTTGTATCCCAATGTCACGGAGGAGCAGGTTTTCTCCCCTTCTCCTCATCAGCACAGCTGTTTTCCTCCAGTGAATAATGTAACTATTAACGAACATTTCGCTATTTTTATTTCAAAATGAACTACCAATATTAAACACTTTACAGTTTGTGTGGCGGTAACTATACCATACAGTCTTGCACAGAGAGGATTAAACAGTGACAGAAGCACTTAGAGAATGTACTCATCACTGACAGAGATAGAAACATCAAGTGTTGTCTAGTAAAAAAAAAAAACTTATTTTTTATTATCATTTAATTTGTGAAATATGTGAATTAGCCTGTAAGTTAAAAAATATATATTTATATGTATTTCACTAATTTATATGTAAAGTGGCGGTTTACTTATTTAATACATGGAAACAAAAAATGCACTTGAATATAGAAAGTGGTTTTTACTACAGTCAATAAGTGATTGAGCCTATTTGGCTCACTGAGAACTATGCCTGTCAATGGCTATGCCTGTCAATGTAATACAGTGGAATACTCGTATACAAATCCACCATATTAAAAGAACATTTTTAGGTGTATTACTACTAAATTACTACTTATAAATGTAATATTAGGCTTTATATATATATTATTTGTTTTTTTTAACCTATAAAGAGCTGAGCCCCCCTACAATGTAAATCCTAAAATCACCCCTGGTCTCGTCTATCAAATCTAATCTTTAATTAGTATTTTCTATTGAAATCAAGTCAGGTGATTGGCTAGTCCATTCTACAGCTTGATTTTCTTTCTCTGAAAGCATTTGAGAGTTTCCTTGGCTGTGTTTTGGATCATTGTCTTGCTGAAATGTCCACGCTCATCTTCATACTGGTAATTCAGATGTTGGACTGAAGCAGTGAATATTAATTTACATTGACGAAAGCTAAATAACTACTGAGGGCTTTCAGCTGCTGTCTGGGCTTTCCATGCCTTTCTACACTTCCCTTTCTTCATATGCTCAATAATTATTCCCTTTGTCATTTCATTTTATTAAACATAGCTTAATTTGTAAACTAATTGGTTTTGTTTTCTTTGCATATATGGATTTACCAACATCTGGGGGAAAATTTCAAGTCAACGGCACCTTTAGAAATATGTTTTTTGAGAAAAATGGTGACGTGTTTATAAATAATACTAATTTCCACCACTGTATATTAAGCATGCAGTTAGTTTTGGGCAAAACTCCACCTGCCCGTCCATGTAGACATGGATGAACATAGTGATTATCAATTTTGATTGATTATGAATTAATGTAAACTCAAGAGACACAAGACTGATTACCATGTATTTGGCTAATACTTCGAAAGTGATATCAGAAATAAGCTAGGAGGAGTTGGGGTGGCGCAGTGGGTAGCACAATCGCCTCACAGCAAGAAGGTCACTGGTTCGAGCCCCGGCTGGGTCAGTTGGCATTTCTGTGTGGAGTTTGCATGTTCTCCCCGTGTCCGCGTGGGGTTCCTCCGGGTACTCCGGTTTCCGGTCCAAAAAACATTTGGTATATAGGTGAATTGGGTAAGCTAAATTGTGTGTATGCATACGTAGTGTATGTGTGTGAATGAGTGTCTACGGATGTTTCCCAGTGATGGGTTGCAGCTGGAAGGGCATCCGCTGCGTAAAACATATGCTGGCTAAGTTGGCGGTTCATACCGCTGTGGCGACCCCTGATTGATAAAGGGACAAAGCCGAAAAGAAAATGAAGGAATTAATGTCAGAACCGGATAGATACACGTCATGAACTGCTGACTGTCAGCTGATGCAAGTTTAACTGTCGTGTCCTGCCTGAACTAATGCTACGCTCCATGTATTGTGTATTGAAAGGGGTGGCACAGTGGCTTAGTGGTTAGATCTGTTGCCTCACAGCAAGAAGGTCGCTGGTTTGAGTCATGGCTGGGCCAGTTGGCATTTCTGTGTGGAGTTTGTATGGTCTCCCCGTGTGTTGGCATGGGTGTGCTCCGGGTGCTCCAGTTTCCCCCACAATCCAAACACATGCACTAATCCAAGGGAATTGGATTAACTAAATGTGTATTGGGAGTCTATGGGTGTTTCCCTGTAGTGGGTTGTGGCTGGAAGGCCATCCGATGCGTAAAATATATTCTAGAATAGTTGGCGGTTCACCTCACAGTGGCGACCCCTGATAAATAAGGGACTAAGCGGAAGGAAAATGAATGAATGAATGTGACACTATGTGAACCCTCAAGCCATCATCAGTGTATGACTTTCTTCTGTCAGATGAAAACAGTGGGAGAAGTTATGCTTGCTGCTCTTCTATAATGGTTTTGGGTAGTGGCCCTTTTTTTGAAGCTTTTTTTTTAAATGTGCATAAAACTAAACCATACGCCACCAGGGGGTTAACACATGTCTTATAAAGCGGATTAATGTGTTTTTGTAACAGAAATATATCTAATATTTAAATGATAAACTCAAGTACTGAATTCCGGCTGCCAAATGCATGTTCTTAACTTCTTGGCTGACCTGTAACTCGGCGTATGACACATAATGATGATGAGGATGACGATGATCTCTGGTTCAAATAAAAATGTGTATGCAAAAAAAAAAAAAATCTATCAACATTTTAGCTTTCAATTAATTACAGGCGGTTTGATATCCTCATTCATCTGACAGAAGTCGTCAAATATGCAGAGGATGGCTTGAGGGTGAGTAATTTATGGGGAAATTTTCAGTTTTGGGTGAAATATATATATTTTTTATGTGTTTTTTTCTAATCAAATACAATTATATAATATATATTTGAATTGTATATTCAGGGAAATTCATAATTCATTATATATTTCATGGAAATATATAACTAACCAGTTTTAATATCACACTGGTTGAAATTTATCACATGCTACCTGCCCAAGTTATTTATTTGATATCTCCTAGGTAGGGAATACAAGTTATTAAGAATGGAATTTTTAAAGGGAGATTACCACGTTGTAATAGGCAATCGTAAAAAAAAATGTGGTAAAAATATTTCATTTATATACAAACTCCAAAAATAGATCTATTTTTATGTGATCAGCAACTGTCATCCACAAAGCAGACTGAAATATTCCTACAACAGACCTGCCGTAAACTCAGAAAGCAGGGCTCAGAGAAAATCCAGAGTTCTCTACTGGTAATACTGGCATTGTGGCGGCGTTCATGTGCGCTCATCTGGTAAATACGATCATTCAGACATGACTCGAAGGCAGTATAAAGCGGAGAATTTTGGATTAATCGGCTCATAGCTCCACTAGCAGTCTTAATATGAGTGTGATATGAAAGTGTCATCCTGAGGAAGTGAGTCTGGAAAGCTGTCTGTCCAACTAATCACTCAAACTGCATTCAAGCACACTGGAAAACAGACAACAACAACAGCCAACCAATATGCAACCAGCTGCCAAGTTTTCCAAACTTTTTTGATCAATAGTATTGATTTTAATTGCCATGTGATGAAGCACTGGCAATGTAATATAAGAGAAGTATTACTATGATTGGATGTTTCTTGCATAAATAAGAATACATGCTTAATTTTACATAGCAACAATGCTTTTCCTCAAGTAATGGATTAGTTGGAGTATCTTCCAAAAGGTTCTAGCCAACTAAAAATTTTAGGTTCTACAAACATTCCCTTAATATTTGCATTATTCTACAGGCTTATGGCTGGTTTATACTTCTGTGTCGAGTAATCGGTGTGACCCACGGTGCCTGCCTTGTGCGTAGCCGTACGATTATACTTCTGCGTGCTGTTTCACGAGTTCACACTTTCAATAGTTTCAGAATAAAGCGTATTTGGCGTGATGTCCGGGGAGAGGGCTCTGAGCTCGGGGAAGACACCCAAACTCAAGTTATTCCCCTTATCAGGAAACAGAGAGGAATTGGGATTCGAGCAAGTATCTAGCCTGGCCCCAGAACGCTCCCCCCGGGATTGTAATGCTTAAGATGTGGGGTGACGGGGTGGTGGAGGGATGCTAAAGTCGTAAGATGCTGCAGGTAAGACAGCTTTGGTATATATAGGGGTTTGGTCAAGAACTGATTGGATAATAGAATAATTGTCAATGACGTATTTGATACTGAAACTTCTGCGCGTGCTCCTCCCGAAATTTGTTTATAAAACATCACTTGTACGGTGGCCTGGAAGTGCAAAACAACATTACAAAGTTTGAAACCCTTTTACGAAGCTCGGGACAATTGTACATTTTGAAAAACATTTTGACCTATCATAAGACACAATTACCAAGGGAAAAACGTTTTTACCAAGGACGAAACGAATTTACATTTTCGAAAAAAATTTAACAAGACGCAAAACTCTTATACCAGTCCCGAAACATATTTACAATTACAGATTCTTTACGGAAAGGGAATGTACCACACACCGGAAGTGACACGGAATGTAGATGCTGGCTAGACATTACATTTTGGTCACAACCTAAATCTAACCTAATACTAGCGTCTTACGGCGTTTGTGCCTGCTGAGCAATAACTAAATGAGCTACAGAATGTTACGTTTACACACATCCACAAATTACATGTAAATGCATCAGCTTTTTAAAGCGGAATGCTCACTACTCTTGAGTACTTCTGAAAGGGCTACTTTTTACTCATACTTTGAGTAATATTCACAACAGTTACTTTTACTCTACTTGGACTACATTTTTAGGTACATTTTTAGGTACTTTTACATGAGTATGACTTTTCAGTAGTCTTTATACCACTGCCTAATAGTCTCTAGTATTTTTGAACAGCTTGATTAGTTGTGTCAGCTGTGTTTGATAGAGTTGGAGCAAAACTGTGCAGAGCTGCGGCCCTCCAGGAATCGAGTTTGAGACCTATAACCTAAATGGATCGTTTTTTTTTCACATCACCTCATACTTCAGCTTCTCATCAAATCTTGAGCGCTTGATCTCAACCACTCTCACTGGCAGAGCTGTGATAAAAACAAAACACTATTAGCTGTTTTTTTAAAAGGGGAGGAGCTACTCTATGTCCCGCCCTCTCTTCGTTTTTCAGTTGAGATTACGTCAAACATCGAAAAAAAACTGCACATTTCAAAACACTTCACAGGACCTTTAAAGTTACTTGCTAACATTTATACAACGTTTAAGGAACGTTACGAAACGTTCCGAGAATATTCTGTTATCGGGGCAGCTTGCCTCCTGGTTGTGAGTTTACCGTGAGTCCTGCAGCTCCTGCTGGGTGTTTTCCAGACTGTCTGAGGTTCTCTTGAGCTCAGCCTGGAGTTTTCCGTGGGCTTTTTCAGCCCGCAGCAGCTCTGCCACACGCTCTGAGAGCTGATCCTGAGTCAGACGCTGACCTCCCTCCAACAGCTGCAGCTTCTCCTGCTGCCGCATCAGCTCCTGGCCTGAAACACACAGAACATCCCTGAACAATACACTTCCTGAGAGTTCTGAAAGTGAAAACTCATTCATTTGGATTATTTGCTGAATATAAAGATTTTTTTTTGACGTGCAACCTTTAGAATTTCATGTTTTTCTTTTGTTTTGTTGATGATAAAGCCTATATTTAAAAAAACACACTAATCCCATTGCATGGTTTACTATGGCTACATCTGCCCCTGTTCATCTGGGATGAGGATGTAGTTTTTAATGAGCATCATTCCCACAGTAGAGTGTGTATCTGTTGGCTTGAGGCTCTGAATTGATGGGCTGTTTCATTTCAGACGGGACACTCAGACTGCTGGAGAACACAAACAGGTGCACACACGTGCTCCATCACACAGATTTAAATTGCTTTTCTTTCGCAAAATCAAGTGGAAAAATCACAGCTGTGCTAAAATGACCCTGCAGAGCAGCATGCATTTTCATAGTTTGTTCTTGTGGGTCAAAAAAACCCTGAGCTTCTTGTCACCATGTTTGTTGCTCTTCACATATGCATATTTATCAGTATCTATATGTAAAAACGAAAAAGACTCAATTAAATCTGTTAATCATACAGCACAGATTTCACCAAGTAGGACATGCTCCTGGATTAACATCTCTGTTGATCCTGGAACAACATTTCAATCAGCCAATCAGAATTAACGGATATGTTTACAGTTTGTGTTAAGTTTAGGTTTACGGTTAGGTTTATCCACTTCTACATGGTTGTTATGCATCTATTATAATTATAATTTATAAGTATGCTTAGGTTTAGGGGTAGGAAATAGGTATGGATTACATTTCGCAACAAAAATTATGTTCCAGGATCAACATAGATGTTAAACCAGGATCGCATCGTACTTGGCAAAATCATGACGCGCGATCACATCATGCGACTATAAACCACTTCCCTTATATGAAATTTCTATGATGTTTTTAAAAACTTTGAGGTCGAATTTTTGCTTGGGGCTTTCAGCTGAGGGACAGACATTTCTAAGGTTTAATTATAATATCTTCATTAGTGTTTTAATTGTTGAATTAAGTAAATAAGTACTTAATTTTTTTTGATTTTTTGAATTTTTAATTTTTTTTTATTAAAAAATTAAGTAAATAATAATCTGATTTTCATTTTTACTGCAACCACTGCAAAAAACTTAAGAGTTTTTGCCTTGTTTCTAGTCCAAATATCTAAAGATTCCTAAATCAAGAAGCATTTTCTAGACGAGCAGAAAATATCGTCTTGTTTTCAGAAATAACAAGTCAAAATTAAGTCAGTTTTTCTTTAAAACAAGCAAAATAATACATTTTCTTACCTCACTGGCAGATTATTTGGCTTGTTTTAGGGGAAAACTCACTTTGGCACATTATATAATAGAATACAATAGAATACAATATTTTTCAGATCTATCCATCCATCCATTCATACACCCACCCACCCATCCATCTATCTATACTTCTATCCATCCATCCATTCATCCACCCACCCACCCATCCACCTATCCATCTATCTATTATTTCATCCATCCATCCATCCATCCATCCATCCATCCATCCATCCATCTATCCATCTATCTATCTATCTATCTATCTATCTATCTATCTATCTATCTATCTATCTATCTATCTATCTATCTATCTATCTATCTATCTATCTATCTATCTATCTATCTATCTATCTATCTATCTATCTATCTATCCCTTGGTCAGTCTGTCTGTCCGTCCGTCCGCCCGCCCGCCCGCCCATCCATCCATCCATCCATCCATCCATCCATCCATGCATCCATCCATCCATGCATCCATCCATCTATCTATTATTTCATCCATCCATCCATCCATCCATCCATCCATCCATCCATCTATCCATCTATCTATCTATCTATTGTTCCATCTATCCATCCATTGGTCAGTCTGTCTGTCCGTCCGTCCATCCGCCCGCCCGCCCATCCATCCATCCATCCATCCATCCATCCATCCATCCATCCATCCATCCATCCATCCATCCATCCATCCATCCATCCATCCATCTATCTATCTATCTATCTATCTATCTATCTATCTATCTATCTATCTATCTATCTATCTATCTATCTATCTATCTATCTATCTATCGTTTGTTCTGTCATTTTATTTATCATTCTATGTATTATCCATTTGTTCTACCATTTTACCTATTGTTCTAGCATCCATCCATCCATCCATCCACCCAACATGACGTGTATATATACAGGGTGATTCAAAAAGAATACCACAACTTTGAAAATCGAGAACTCTGCAAAGAAGAAAACGAGAGCTAAGCTCTTTCTGCTGTCGATTTAAGGAAGCTCTGAAGTTTCACACTGAGGAACTAAAAGAAGGAATAACTGCAGCTATACAAACTGTTACGCACGAGATGCTACAGAGAGTGTGGAACGAGTTTGAGTATCGGGTTAATGTCACTCAAGTATTTGAAAGGTGTCATATTGAACATCTATGAAAAAAAAACTTTAAGTACTCTTCACATTGATTAACTACCCAAGGTTCCATCATGTTTCTTTGATTAAATACAGCTTTTCAAAGATGTGGTCTTCTTTTTGAATCACCCTGTATATTTATATATATATTGGTCAATATTGGATATTTATTTGGGGGACAACTAAATCAACTTAAATTTGTAAAAAAAAAAAATACAAGTCAACTCAATTCCTTCATGCTGTCCCAACACCAGTCTATTGTGTGAGAGCCAGGATTGTTTTGCCAGTGTGTGCTACCGGTGTCTCTGCAGGTGGTGTTGGCCTCCTTCAGTTGTTCTCGGAGCTGTAGCAGTTGTGTTTTGAGCGAGGCGCACTCTTTCTCCTTCTGCCTTTTCTCTTTCTTGGCTCTCTGCAGATCAGCTTCCAGCCCTCGAGCAGACACCGCCTGTCTCTCAGCTTCCGCCGCCCTGCCTCGGATCTTGTCCCGAGCCTGCAGTAGATCAGCCTCGGACTGTCTCAGTAGGGCGTCTCTCTTTTGGATAGCCTGAGAGAGAATGTCTATGAGAATCAGCCACAGGCAAAGCCTTTTTGATCTGCACTGTGTCTGTTTGTGTGTGTGTGTGTGTGTGTGTGTAGTTGTTTACCTGGTCGCACTGCCTTTGAGCAGCCTGCAGTTCTCCTTCCAGATTGGCAACCTTCTGCTCCAGAGAATCAACTTGTGCTTGTCTGTGGACTTCATCTGCTGCATCTGCCTGGAGCTTCCTCAGCTGCTCCTGCAGTCGCTGCATATCTGCTACACACACACACACAGACACACACGCTTGCTTTCAGTGTGAGAGTCCAGTTACAATCACAACCGGCTTTATTAGTCAAGGAATTGTTTGTGATTTACAGGAACTACATACATTTACAAGAGTACATACAGTGCACAGCAAAAATGAGTACACCCCTGTTTGCAAATGAATACTTTCATTAATTTCTCTATGAATACAGACAATACATTTTGGTGCATTTAAAGGGGACCTATTATGCAAATATTAATTTTATAAGGGATTTAAACACAGTTGTGCGGCAACAGTCTGTGAATATAACCAGCCTCTGATGGTAGAAGAATATGAATTGTATTTTTTATAATCGCACTTCATAAAAACAGTCTGCAGAAACACTTTGATTGACATTCTCCCATTGTAGATGTCATCAGAGGGGGAAAGCCCCGCCCATTAGTGGTGATCTCACCCTTATTAGCATAAGAAGTTAGTCTTGTTTTTGAATCTGCTGCTATACTGACACATTGGTATTTGTAGCTCCACCCTGTTTTAAAAAGAGGGCTGAGATCACAATCTCATTTGAATTTAAAGCGACAGTCACCAAAAATTGCACAATTCGGATCAAAGCCTAAAAGGGACAGTTTCAAAGAGTTATAAAACATTATTTGTGGGGTATTTTGAGCTGAAACAATCTAAGGACATCAGAAACTTATTTTACATCTTGTAAAAAGGCGCCTAATAAGTCAGGATTAAACAAAATAGACTTGTTAAAAAGTTTAATGAATTAAAATAAGAATTCGGTCACCAAGCATCATTAGAAATATACATTTAAAAAATACATTTAAATCAGTGGTGTAGTCCTAAAAAAAGGTGATGTACTATTACCCATCCAACCCTAATTTTAAAAGTAGGCAAAAAAACCCCAATGATAATCAATGTTTTTTTATTTATTAGCAATAATATATATATACATATATATATACATATATATATATATATATATATATATATATATATATATATATATATATATATATATATATATAATTGAAGTCAGAATTATTAGCCCCCTGAATTATTATCCTTTTGTTTATTTTTTTCCCCAATGTCTGTTTAAAGGAGAGAAGATTTTTTTTTAACACATTTCTAAACATAATAGTTTTAATAACTCATCTCTAATAACAGATTTATTTTGTCTTTGCCTTGATGACAGTAAATAATATTTTACTAGATATTTTTCAAGACACTTCTATACAGCTTAAAGTGACATATAAAGGCTTAATTAGGTTAGTTAGGCTAACTAGGTAGGTACCTTAAAATAAAATGACTTTAAAAAATGAAAAACTGCTTTTAATTCTAGCCAAAATAAAACAAATAAGACTTTCTCCAGAAGACAAAATATTATCAGGCATACTGTGAAAATTTCCTTGCTCTGTTAATCATAATTTGGGAAATTCAAAGGGGGGCTAATAATTCTGACTTCAACTGTACACACACACACACATATATATATATATATATATATATATATATATATATATATATATATATATATATATATATATATATATATATACATTACCTTCAACAGAAGGAAAACAAATTCTATGCAAGTCAATTTTACAGGTTTCCATCTTTCTTAAAATATACTTTCTTCAATTGTGTTCAACAGAATAAAAAGGACAAACCAGTTTGGAACAAGTAAAGGTTGATTAAATGATGACAAGGAAAAATATTTAAACAAATGTGTCATTTTTAAAGCGAGATCCTAATAGTCTAATCCTATTCAATAATTTATGATTAGCTAATAGTGCCCCCAGCAGACCTGTGAATACGTGAATACACATAAATTAGAGAAGGTAATCAGCAAAACAAGTGAGTATACTGAGGGTATATGCAATTATGAATCCTCAGAAGTCATAATTCTCTAACAGCTTGTGGAAAAAGTAGGCATACAGAGTCTATGTGCATATAGCCCCGACTACACCACTGATTCAAATTCAAATTAGGTTATGCAAAAAAAATCTATAAAAATTATATATACACACATCTAGTTGTGTGTGTTATATGTGCATTACAGTACAAATACTGTAGGAAAAAAACAAGTGCTGTTGTGAAGTGTTGGTTGCTTGATAACAGACCTGAGAGTAGATTGTCAAACATGTAATGTAAATGTAATGTAATGTGTATTTAAATAGCTCGTTATTTTATCGTGTATGGCCATGAACACAAAGTGCTTCACAATCATGAGGGGGGTCTCTTCACACCACCACCAGTGTGCAGCATCCACTTGGATGATGCGACGGCAGCCACAGGACATTCATCACACACCAGTTATTGGTGGAGTCGAGAGACAGTGATAGAGCCAATTCGGTGGATGGGAATGATTAGGAGGCCATGATCGGTAAGGGCCAATGGAGGGAATTTGGTCAGGACACCGGGGTTACACCCCAACTCAAGTGCCATGGGATTTTAGTCACCACAGAGAGTCACCACGAACTTGGCCCGCGGGCCGCCAATTAAAAGCCCTGCCATACATAAATGTATGAAATATATATACTTGTGTTTACTTGTGTGTGCTTGCCATCAACCATCAATCAATGGTGCTGTAGCTTGTTCAAGGAGTAACGGTTGACTCGACACGCAAGTACTCGAAACTGATGAACTAATCTTTTCTGTTATTGGACCTGGGCAGCCTGTGAAACTTTAGTTTATGGAAATATGACTCGACAATAACCAGTGAACGACCTGAGGACTCAGATGATGACATCATAACCACATAGCTTGGAGACCCAGATAAACAATGAATTAATCTTTACTATTTTTTACATATTTATAGATGTATTAGTCTTATTCGAGTCAATTTTAATTGTGTTCAAATAATCCAAACTTCCCATCTCTAGACTTGCAGGCTATTGACCGTATTCTTCAATGCGGAGGTGCGCTCATTTGTTTCAGAACTTCCGATATAGTTGCCCATGGGAAAAATGACTGGGAATAATAAACGGCAGAAAACGGTCAAACTAGTTGCTCTACAAACAAGCGTGTTCATGACTATACATAAAAAGTAGAATAATGTCATAAGAAAATATCAGTTTGCAACATCAAGCAGCATAACGGGCTGTTTTAAAAGTCTAAAAATCAATGGAAGTGAATGAGACCGGAAGTCTTGAGCCAAAAAGATACTGATAACTGTGGCTGCTCATACAGTGTGTCAAGAATATGGTCAATAGCTTCTATCTTTATTTTGTTTTCATTTACACTCACATCCTGAATATTTCCCTCAAATGCATATTGCAGACCTTTAAGTCTGCTTTTGTCTGAAATCAATATTTCAAGAGTTCACACTTAGCTGATGATTGATAAGTAAAAGTGTGTTTGGCATGCTGTCCTGGGAGAGAGCCCTGAGCTCAGAAGATCCTCAAGCCCGGGGCTCCCTCCTGTTTCATCAGGAATCTGAGCTTAGGCACGTCTCGAGAGCTCTCCTGTTTTTAGCTAAGAAAGAGGAGAAGGATGGGGAATTCCTCAAGATGAAAATGACTAAGGTAAGGAAATCCAGCTATTATATTATATCATGTGAAAGCTAATGCGGGACCAGCTGTGGTCAATCATAACGCATGGTCAGTACATGGAGACCACACTGAAAAGCTAGGCTGCTGCCGGAAGTGGTGTTAGTGAGGCCAACAGGGGGCGCTCAACATGCAGTCTGTGTGGGTCCTAACGCCAGTATATTGATGGGGACTCTATACTGCTCAGTGTGCTCCGTCTTTCGGATGAGACGTTAAACCGAGGTCCTGACTCTCTGTGGTCATTAAAAATCCCAGGATGTCCTGCGAAAAAGAGTAGGGGTTTAACCCCGGCATCGTGGCAAAAATTTGCGCCCTGGCCTCTGTCCATCATGGCCTCCTAACCATCCCCATATAATAATTGGTTTCATCACTCTGTCTCCTCTCCACCAATCAGCTGGTGTGTGGTGTGCGGTCTGGCGCAATATGGCTGCCGTCGTGGATGCTGCAAACTGGTGGTGGATGTGGAGAACCCCATCTCTCATTGTGTAAAGCGCTTTGAGTGTCTAGGAATGCGCTATATAAGTGTAAGGAATTATTATTATTATTATTATTATTGTTGTTATTATAAGCATGTGATCCTCTTGAAATTAGTTAATAAACAAATTTCATGTGACGTCAAATGATTCACTATTTCCCTGGTGAGTGCACAAATTGATAGGCGAGTGCCGTGGCTGATTTGACAGTGAGAAGGGGGGGCGGGGCTTTGCAAAGTGTCAATTATAAAAATAAGCCGTAAGTTCACTCACCAGCCGGACTGCAATCTTTATGTCGTGCCATCTCCAGCTGGCAGACCCGCAACTCCTGGACGCTCTGACCACAACGCTCCAGCGACTGGAACAGTGCCTAAGGACAAACACACACACCTCCACTAACATGCAAAGTCGTCACACAGCTGTCAAACTTCTGTGACTGTGCCTTGGGGGAGTCGTGTTGATGCCTGGGGCGCTGGAGGGGGTGACCTAAGGCAGATAAGAATTCCCCCACTTCCCCGAACTGTCTCCATCCCTAAGGCTATCGCTGTATCCGCTCGCCTCTTCAGCTCCATTCCGCTCCCATCTGGCCTTCATTTAGCATCTCTACTGTGGCCCGTACATACATACGCCTGCTGAGGAAACATCCACGGTTTTTGTCCATGACAGCTGTCGCCTCCAATCCTGAAGCCTGCACCTTTGACGTGCTAACCATTCAATTACGTCTCTGGGATGCGGTGTGTGTGTGTGCGTGTGTTTGTTGTATGTGTGTGGGTGAGTGCCATCTCTTAATTACCCTGGCTACCAGGTTGCACATCACGGCTTTTGACAGGTGAAACAGCATCTCCAGGATGGTGAGGGTAACATACACTCATGTCTGCAGCATGCAAACCGGACAGGTATTAGCGAGATCTGATTTCGCAATTGCTAAATTTTCGCAAATATTAAGTGTGTAGTGATAGTACAGGAGGATGGTCAAGTCACTGTCCTGTAGAGTTCTGATTTAATTTTGATTAACATCCATGACTTCCATGTAGCTTTCTGCTAACCCTTGGGACCTTGAGCTTCTTGAGGTGTGTTTGATTAGGGTTGGGGTGAAACTCTGCAGATGGTGTCTTACAGAAAGATCCTACCTTTAAAATGTTACCCAAACTGTCCGGTTACCATGATAATTGCAGATAGGATCACATTTAGGACAAAAGCTATTTTAGAAACTCCTAAGTTTGTTATCTTATTATAAGTACAGATAGGAAGGTGCTATTAACAAAACATTCTACTGTAACTAAATCATTTGAAAGCTAAGGAGGAAAAGCTAATATTTGCACTGTCCAACAAAAGCATTACAATTATTGATAATTGAAATGGGGCAGCACGGTGGCTCAGTGGTTAGCACTGTTGCCTCACAGCAAGAAGATTGCTGATTCGAGTCCCGGCTGGGCCAGTTAGCATTTCTGTGTGGAGTTTGCATGTTCTCTCTGTGTTCGTGTGGGTTTCCTCCGTGTGCTCTGGTTTTCCCCACAATTAAAGACATGTGGTGTAAGAAAGGGCATCCGCTGCGGGTGGAATAGTTGGCGGTTCGTTCCTCTGTGGCGACCCCTGACTAATTAGGGACTAAGCTGAAGGAAAATGAATGAATGAATGATTGAAAATGAAGAATGAAGATATTTAATGGTCAGGATAGACTTTTGGAGGACCCTGAATGATCTTTGTTATACTTTCCATGACCAAACCCTATGTAGGCCAATTACAGACAATCGCGCTACATGATATTACAGTTATCACAGGAACAACAGCCTGCATTACAAAGCCCAACAAAGGGCAACACAGTATTACCGGTTACATACACATGTATAGGTACATTACATTGTTTTTTTCATCCATTTTGTTTAAGCTAACTCATTAGCGTCTCGTGAAGTGTTGGTTGCTTGATAACAGACCTGAGAGTAGATTGTCAAAATAAACGTAATGTAATGTGTATTCATATAGCGCATTAATCGTGTATGGCCATACACACAAAGTGCTTCACAATCATGAGGGGGGTCTCTTCACACCACCACCAGTGTGCAGCATCCACTTGGATGATGCGATGGCAGCCACAGGACAATGGCGCCAGTGTGCTCATCACACACAAGCTATTGGTGGAGTCGAGAGACATCCAATTTGGTGGATGGGAATGATTGGGAGGCCATGATTGGTAAGGGCCGATGGAGGGAATTTGGTCAGGACACCAGGGTTACACCCCTACTCAAATGCCATGGGATTTTAGTCACCATAGAGAGTAAGGACCTCGGTTTAACGTCTCACGGACAGTATAGCGTTCCCTTCACTTTACTGGAGCAGAGTTTACTCACACAGACTGCAGGTTGAGCGCCCCCTACTGGCCTCACTAACGCCTCTTCCAAAAGCAACCTAGTTTTCCCATGTGGTCTCCCATCCAGGTACTGACCAGCAGTGGCGGATTTAGGCATGGGCAATATGGGCGATCACCTAGGGCTGCATCTTGCTGGGGGGTGGCACGAGGAAACAAGGTGCAAAAAATAAAAATAAACGGGACCCAGTATAAGCTTCGAGAGATACGATTTACTTTATGCAAGTGTATTACAGAGTGGTGGACCCAGAATGAAGACGTTAGGGGCCATTCACATTTGGCATCTTTTGCATGCGCAAGTTTGTTATTCTCTATGTGCAACCGAAACAGCGCTGGTGAAAGTAAACTGACGCATGCGCACAGAAAACCATTTCCGTGTGCTGCTCTGCTCCTGGTGGTTAAATTCCCGTGCGCTGCTCTGCTCCTGCTCTGATAAATTACATGCCGCTTATGCACCGTGAAACCGGAAACTTTTATGCAAAGTTGTCAGCACGTAGCGAGTTTTGCAAGTCGACAAAACTAAAGTTATAAAATGATGATGATCTTATTCTGAGCATGGCTATGAAACAGAAAGGAGGGATAATGAGTCAGGGAGGTAAGACTTAATAACATTAATTCTATACAATTGTTATTAATATTCATGCAAAAGATTTCCTAAGTGATCTTAGCATATCCTCCAGTTGTGTCTCTACTGCACATTGTTTTCCAGTTACATTTTGGAATGATTTCTATTATTTATTTAGTTTAATAACTGTATAATAATAATAATAATTTTATTTATTTGTAATAAAGATTATTTATAAAAGTGTATACATATATAATATACTATAATGTAATGTAATGTAATTTAATGTAATATAATATAATATAGTACAATATAATATAATAAATATTGGGGGGGGTTGTTCACTATTTAAACTAGAACCGCCAATGCTGACCAGGCTCAGCCCTGCTTAGCTTCAGTGAGTAAGTCTTGGGCTGCAGGCTGATATGGCCATTGGCAACTTGATGACAAAATGTAAGATTTAATAACAAGAGATAATACACAATCCTGTAAGACAGGATAAGAATCCCAAATCAAGTTTAAGATTTTCTTCTGTAACATTCATTCATTCATTTTCCTTCAGAGGTCGCCACAGCATAATGAACCACCTCTCTCGTAATACAAATTTGCAAAAATAAAGCCTAATTGAACATATCATATCTCAAGATAAGACCTAAGATAAGAAAATTTCTGTAATGCGACCCTAGGTTCTTCAGGACAAGAGTTGACCACCCATGCCATATGAAAAGTTTTGGGTTCCAATTCAATTCATCTCTGTTTCTATAGAGCTTTTACAATGTAGATTGTATCAAAGCAGATCATTTGAACTGCTTCAGTCGTTTTCAGAGTTGACGTTCAGTGTAGATCAGTGTAATAGAGTGGAGGAACTATGACGTCACCTTTTAGGCTAATCAGCTGCTAGCATAAAACTGGTTCTGTCTATAAAATCCCCATAGGATTTTCCCATAGGCTTTTTCGATGATTGCAAATAATAAGCTCTGTGTTCAAACACTGTTCATTACACTTAAACGTTTTGTCCAACCGTATAATCCTCACACGAAAATACAACTTTTAGCACTTTTAGATCTTAAATGCAAACGCAAGAATTGAAAAGCTAACATTAGGCTATTAACGGACTACAGTGCCTTCGGGGCGCTCGCCTGTGACGTCAGGACCACGCTGCTACAGACAACGTTTCAAGCTTATTTTTAGAAATATTGTCCATGACAAAGATTTACTCTCTCTGTTTATTATATTATAATCCACACTTCATATTATAAACAAATAAATATGCAAAAACACATCTGTATAGACCTCTGTGCCTTTTTACGCAGGAAATACAGTTTTGTTTTGCTTTACGGTTGTTGCAAAAGTTTTAAAACTGTGTATATAAATGTACCTACATAGTATTATCATAAGACATTTAAATAAGTGTATCGCGCGAGTGCACACAGCCCGCTTACCTTAGTAACAGATGACAGAAATGATGGGTTAGACAAGTCTATCAAAAGCCTGCAAGTTCCATCATAGACACAGAACAACATTCAATATTTTTTTGTGTCGCAAAGTACAGTGAAAAGCAGCCCATACAGTCACATTTGCTATACATTTGAAGGAGGAGTGTAAATATTGCAGTTATGACAGAGTTAAATATGTTCAGATGAAGAAGAAAACTGATGAAATTATTTGCCACCCTGTTTATTTTTTTCCCCAATTTCTGTTTAACGGAGAGAAGATTTTTTCAACACATTTCTAAACATAAAAGTTTTAATAACTCATCTCTAATAACTGATTTATTTTATCTTTGTCATGATGACAGTAAATAATATTTGACTAGATATTTTTAAGACACTTCTACACAGCTTAAATTGACATTTAAAGGCTTAACTAGGGTAATTAGGTAGGCAGTTTAGGGTAATTAAGCAGGTTATTGTATGCCGATGGTTTGTTCTGTAGACTATCGAAAAAATATATAGCTTAAAGAGGCTAATAATATTGACCTTAAAATGTTTTTTTTTTTTATTAAAAACTGCTTTTATTCTAGCCAAAATAAAACAAATAAGACTTTCTCCAGAAGAAAAAATATTATCAGACATACTGTGAAAATTTCCTTGCTCTGTTAAACATCATTTGGGAAATATCATTTGGGGAAAAAAATTCTAAGGGGGGCCAATAAATCTTTCTTCACACAGACTTCAACTGTGTGTATTTTTACACATTTATTCACACGTTTGCATTACTGAGAGCAGGAAAGAGACAGGCTGCACTGGTAAGCTGTCTCCCCGTAATATTGTTTAATTGAAATAAAGGATCAAAAATTTTATCTGTTTTGACAGTTTTTACAAGCTAAGGCAATTTCAACACACAATAAGAATTCCCAATTGGAAAAATACTACAAACTATAAACTACTATTCATGAAAATACTTAAATAACAGACAAATCCAAAAGCCCAACGCAAGTGGGCTGCGTTCCAGACCAGTTCATCTCGATGACGTATAATATCTCCAACACCACCTGTAGTCCCATTTAGCAACTTGATAGCACCGTCTTTTTAAAGAAGTGTAACCAATTAAAAAAAAATCAAGAGTGTGATGTAACTGTTTATGTTGTAGAATAAAACGTAAAAGTATCTTGAGTTTGTGGTAGCCACGAACCTTATATACGCGATTTAAACGAAAACCCATTCAAAATACCTTTCTGGATGATGGAACCAGAACTGCTAAAATGCTAACTCGCTTCCTGGTTCTTGCATACAAATTGACGTCGTAGTTCCTCTCCTCTATATTCAAAGAAGCTTTCAATGAACATGTTTGTTAGCAGTGGTGTAAAGTTACTAATTACAAATACTCAAATGACTGTAATTGAGTAGTTTTCCTCAGGAATTGTAATTTAAGTTTTAAAAATGTGTACTTTTACTCTCCCTTGTGTACATTTTTAGTGCAGTATCTGTTCTTTTACTCCACTACTTTCCAGTCACTACTTTATTTTCTCTTGTCTATGGGGATTAGAAAAATCAGCCCTGTGATTCCTGTCCAATCAATTCAATTCAATTCAATTCACCTTTATTTGTATAGCGCTTTTACAATGTAGATTATGTCAAAGCAGCTTCACATAAAAGGTCATAGTAAATTGGAACAGTGTAGTTCAGTTTTTAGTGTTTAAGTCCAGTTCAGTTTAACTCAGTTCAGTGTGGTTTAAAAATCACTACTGAGAGTTCAAACACTAAAGAGCAAATCCAACCATGTGCAGCTCTACAGATCCCGAATCATGCAAGCTAGTGGTGACAGCGGAGAGGGAAAAAAAACTTCACTAATTGGCGAAAGTGAAGAAAAAAATACCTTGATAGAAACAATCAAATCGCACATAGAAGGTAAATCGCATCATAATGAACGACCTCAAGACATGGGGAGTTTATATTGTAGCAAACTGTTTGGAAGCATTAAAAGTGTTCAAGAAGACCCAGAGACCCAATGTTTAGATGCACATCTCTGATAAGAAGATGACGGATGTTTACTGCATGATGACTGAAATGGCCTTAAACACCCAGTAGGCACAAGACCTCAACGTAATGTCTGATTGAAGTTGCACCCCAGCGTCGTGGGGACATTGCATTTTGTTTGGAAATGAAAATCGGGTTGACGTCAGAACCCAACGTCAGACCGATGTCAATAGCCAACGTCCAACCTAAAATCAACCAAACATCAACATCTAATGACGTTGTGTGGACATTACCAATATGACATCTATCAGATGTTGGATTTTGGTTGCCATACCTGACGAATAAATGTCAGTATTTGTCGTCAATATGACGTTGGTTTAAGATGTTGGCTCGACATTGGATTTTGGTCACTTTCCAACACAACCTAAAATCAACCAAATATTAACGTCATTTGACGTCGTTATTGAACATTAAAATAACATGGTCCTTAGACACTGGCTAGACATTGAATTTTGGTGACCTGACTTCGAACTAAATCGAACCTCATATTAACGGCTTTTGATATTGTGTGTCTGTTATGGGCAATAATTAAGGCACTACAGAAAGTTCAATTTACACACATCCACCAATTACATGTAAATGCATCAGCTTTTTACAGCGTAATCCTCACTACTCATGAGTACTTCTGAAAGGGCTACTTTTTACTTATACTTTGAGTAATATTTACAACAGATACTTTTACTCTACCTGCACTACATTTTCAGGCAAGTGTAACCCCGCCAGTCCTACGCCACCCAACCCCCTCCGAGCTGGTATCGAACCGGCGACCTTCCGCGTGGGAGTCGGGTGCTCTACCAAGGAGTCTAAAGACCATGGCCTCTAGCGTCTGACGCTAGAGCACATTTAGAGGTCAGAGGAGTTAGGTTTACCTGCACAGCACTTACTAGCTGGCCTCCTTTACACAAGTAATGGTACTTTTACTTGAGTATGATTTTTCAGTACTCTTTCCACCACTGTTTGTTAGTATGAAAAACATACTAAAACTTCTTGAGGATTGAAAAGCTTCCATGAATGTTTGGTTAACATAGCACAGATGCTAAAAAATGATCTATTTTAAAACAAGAGTTTAAAAAGTGTAATAAAATAGAGACATAAGCAGCCAACACGGGCAAGGCTGAGGCCCTTGGTTTGGCATCGTTAAAATAACGACGTGTCACACAGGGCACTGGGACTCCAACGCCAGCATGTGTCAAGACAAATCTATATTTCATGGCCACTTACAGATGTATAAATAGCCAAACGAGGTGCTGGAATCATCTATAAAACGCCGCTAAAAGGTTACCAGAAGATGGCGGGCACTGTCAGCGGGACCAGAGGGTGATCAATCTGAGAAAGGGGAGCGGGTGGGCAGCGGTGCGAGTAGGGCACTAAATCACGTCGCCGTTTGCGTAGAGCGCCGCGAAGAGCTGACACTCGGGCTGACGTGTGAGCCCTCCGACAGCCTGATGGATCGCTCCACTACACTCCATTAAAGCTGGATGGCTGGCTGCCACGCTGACATAACAAACAATTAGTCACAAAGGTGCCCATGAACTAGCGCGAAGCCTCTCCGGATTCAATCAAAGGCTCCGCTCATGACTGATAAATAGTCCCCGAGTTGCTGCGGTGTCAATGCATACAGTAACGCATGACATGGGGAGCAGGTGGGTCCATTTAAAGCCCATTTTTGTAACAGGCAGAGATTACAGTGATGGATCCATGCAGATGTGAGTGTAGCGTGTGGTGTTTCTCTCTCAACTACAAAGATAAACAGTGACGGGAGTTCACTCACATGCTCTAGTTCTTGAACACGGGACAGCTGGGATTCGTAGTCGGAGTCCGAGTGAATGTGAGTGGCCCGGTAAATTGAAAAATCAGCTTGCGTCTTCACTAGAGTCTCTTCCTGATCTTCAACCTAGAAAGACACACAGAAAAGAAAGAAAAGCGCTCATGTTCAGCACTCAAAAGTTAGCAGTTTTAAAAGTTTTAAAGCAGTTTAAGCAGTAAAATTTAGCTGCTTTCATTGCTGTGTAATTACCCTGGAGGTACAGTATGCCAACATGATGTGATATTGACGTTTTACTCCAATGTACCCCAACGTCGTGGGGACGTTGGATTTTGTTTGGAAATGAAAATCGGATTGACGTCAGAACCCAACGTCAGGCCGACGATAATGTCCAACGTCCAACCTAAAATCAACCAAATATCAACGTCTAATCATGTTCCACCTTAACGTTGTGTGGACGTTACTACTATGACATCTATTAGACATTGGATTTTAGTCACTTTCCAATGCAGCTTAAAATCAACCTAAAAACAACCAAATATCAACGTAATTTGACGTCATTACGTTAAGAGTAGGGGAGAGTGGGGCACAAAGTAACAAAGTAATGGGGTTAGACAAACCCTATTTATTTTACCAACAAGACACAAGCCTTTCCTACAAATGAGCACTGGACCTATGGTTTCTGTGCAGTATTGCCAAAACTGCCAGGAGTAAAAATGTTACTATTTACCCCACCTACGGGGCAAGTTGTAACACATGCTTAAAAAGACAGATTTCACACAATTAATTTAAATCCAGTTTACTTTAAATAGTAGCTATTTTTCCTCAGTACTTGGCTCATTTTTTTATACATAGCACAACATCTCCATAGCACAACATGTTTATTTATGTATTTAAACACATTTGGATTTATTTGCATTGTTATCCATTATTATACAATGCATTTTTTGTCTATTAAAGAAAATATTTTCTATTAAAGAACCTTTTAATGTAAAAAGTTCTCAACATTACACTCAAAATTCAACAATTATTATTTTTGTTGTTCAATTGGTGTCCAACAGTGTGAGGTTTATTTGTAACACCCTGTTACAACTAATCTCGCTGTGTCTTGTTTTGTGTGTATTTTACATCTTTCAAAATGGTTCCATCTTTTAGCCTAGAAGATGGCTATCACAACAATATAAGATTTGACATACATGCTTTCACAGATTTTTAAAAAATAAAAAATAGGGTATAATACAAAATACTTTTATGCTGCAAAAATGGTTTCTCTTGTGTTTCTCATCCAATTTTTTTTCCCCAATAATTGACAGGAAGACATCTGTTGGCACTGTGGTGAAAACCTTGGAAGCATGCTATGGTTAACCCTGAGTAAATACCATAAAACTTTGTGTCACATTTTACCCCGAGTTACTTTGTGCTTCGCGCTTCCTTACTTTTTGATCAATTTATTACTTCTGTTGGAAAAATTCAGTATACACAAAAGCAAGTACAGTGATTGCAATCCATTATTTAGTATTTTTAAAGGGCACCTATGGTGAAAAAATCTACTTTTCAAGCTGTTTGGACAGACATATCTGCATGTGTGGTGTATAGACCGTCATATTGGGGTGATATAAACACACCCAGTCCTTTATTTTCAATTTAGCAACATAAAAACGGTGGACCAATTGGAGCAGTTTTCAGACCGACCGCAACTTTACGTAGGAGTTATTTTGTACATTAACATAACAGATATCCATACAGCAGTGGAGGTTAACCTGTATCCTGTGACATTTGCGTGCAAAAAGAGTGCAAAGCTAAACGCGCTCTGTCTGTCTGTGTGTATGTGTGTCTGCTGCGGTGTGTGTGTGCCTGCTGCGGTGTGTGTGTGTGTGCGCGTGAACTTTGTGTGACTCATCGATTCCTTTAAGTCTGTCTGTTGTCTGATCCAGCCAAGGGAAGAGATTAAGGCACGCAGAAAGGCACGTAGAAACGGTGGGCGGGGAGGACTAGCCTTAAAGGCGCAGTACGACAAAACAGCCCCCTAGGTCAAAAATGTATCAAATAGAATCTTGCAAAAGGTATAATGAAAAATCTGATGGGTGTTTTGAGCTGAAACTTTACAGACACATTCTGGAGACGCAAAACTCTTATATTAAATCTGAAAAAAAGGGCTAACCTAGGTGCCCTTTAAGTCTTTTTATAAAAACTAATCTGAGAAACAAGAAAGCTGTTAAGTGTATTAATGTATGCAAACATTTACATGTTTATTTAACTTTTTTTGTCTTTATCCTCGATTATTGTCATCCCCTGGCTTTTTCAAATTGTTGTTAATTTTGAATTGTTCAATAATAATAATAATAATAATAATAATAATAATAATAATAATAATATATATATATATATATATATATATATATATATATATATATATATATATATATATATATATATATATAAACAGTTGTCCTGACATTATACAGTATCCTACCCATCAGATTATGCTACCAACACTGAATTTGAGTGGTTCTGTGGTTGAGGTTAGGGATTAGGGTAGGTTAGTGCGATATTACAGCTTCATATCACACTACTCCACATTCAAACTTACACTGGTAGCAAAATCAGAAGCATATTTCGTCATTAAAATGTGCTACCTACTTTTTGAATGGGACGTAGGACAATCTGACAAGCACCGGCTATAATCAGTCAAATGTCAAGACCTTAACCAGTTGATCTCTATGTATGTACTGTATATCACAAAAATGTAAAAATATCTCTGAAATCCCACTAGTGCTCACTTACCAACCTTTTAAAAAAGACTACTGAATATTAATTAGATGACAAATGATCTGTCATCTAATGAATATTTATGAATCAGGATCATGCAGCTTATTATATGTCCACCTCTTTCAAGATTACTCCTATGACCTTGGACGTTTATTGAACTAGCATTGAAGTCGTGTTTTGTGCACGTCATAAAATAGGAAATCAAGCAGTAATCTGTAGAGAAAGACTAGGTCGTTACTGTGAACTGTAAAACAGCACTTCTTGATCTGGTCTCAAACTGGTAACAGCCCTTAATGGCCCCTAAATTCTTTCCTCTGAGAAAGATAAATCAGTCCAGCACAGTACTGTCAGAACTGAAGACTGAATATAAAACAGGCTTAATGAAGATGATATTTCATTATGACACACTGTGTGTTGCTGTTGTTCTCAGAAAGACTGGATGAGCTAGGATATGCAAGGAAGGTAATATCACCCATCATAACAAAGGGTCAAAGAAGAAACAAAAAGAGGCAACTCTAAAATGCAATTTTAGTTTCTTATGTATTTTCCTTTAATGCAAACCCTGGCTTATATATAGTTGTTGCTAGCTATGTATGCTGGCTTTGTTCTGTAATAAACAAACAATCACAGAAACAAAAAGATATCAAGTAAAAAGGTCAATTTAATTAATTCATTTTCTTTTCGGCTTAGTCCCTTTATTCACAGTGGAATGAACCGCCAACTTATCCAGCATACATTTTACACAGCGGATGCCCTTCCAGCTGCAACCCAGAACTGTGAACATCCATACACACTCATCTACTATGACAAATTTAGTTTATTCAGTTAACCTATAGCGCACGTGTTTGGAACGTGGGGGAAACCTCAAACATGAACATGCAAACTCCACACAGAAATGCCAACTGACACAGCCGGGACTGGAACCAGCAACCTTCTTGCTCTGAGGTGACAGTGCTAACCACTGAGCCACCGTGTAAATTCAAAAAGGTTAATTAAAATGTACTTAAAGGGATAGTTCACCCAAAGATGAAAATTTACATTGGAAAAAATGCTTTTCTTACTTAAAGTTTTTGCCTTGTTTCTAGTCCAAATATCTAAACATTCTCTCATTTTCTAGACCAGCAGAAAATATTGTCTTGTTTTCAGAACTAATTCATCAAAATTAAGTGAGTTTTTCCTTAAAAGAAGCAAAATAATCTGCCAATGGGATAAGCAAAAAACAAACTTGTTTTGGCTTTGAAATAAGATTATTTTGCTCACCCCTATGGCAGATTATTTTCCTTGTTTTAAGGAAAAACTCTCTTAATTAGGGCATATTTAAACAGGTCTATATAATGGAAAAGTTACTGCATGTCTACAAATGAAGACTGATACTTTTCTGAAGAGGTGGAACAGTATTATGACATACAGTATTTAGATATGTGTATTTAGAGGTAACTTAACCTATCACCACTGTAATTTGAGGTAACTACCAAATAACACAATGTAATGTGATGTACCAATGTTTCCAATGAAAAGTAATTATGATGGCAATACCGTTTATTTATTTATTTTTATTATTTTCTTTTAATTGATTTTAAAAATATATATTTCATTATAATTTCATAATTATTTTTATTTTTAAATGTATCCCTCATCTGTAAGGGGTTATATTGTTGGGGAATGGGGTTGTTTTGTAAAAAAATATATATATATATATATATATATATATATATATATATATATATATATATATATATATATATATATATATATATATATATTGATGAAAAACAGACAATAATTTCTACTCATCTAGAAAATGTTTCTTGACTTAAGAATCTTTAGATATTTGCACTAGAAACAAGACCCGAAGTAAGAAAAGCATTTTTTTTTGCAGTGCACTCACTATTTACGCTGTCTCAAGTGGTTTTTTTCTATTAAACACAAAACAAGATACTTTGAAAAATGTTGGATATCTGTAAACATTGATATCCATAGTAGGAAAAACAAATATTATGGAAGTCACATACAGGTTTGTCTTGTTTTGTGTTTAACACAAGAAATAAAGTAAAGGATGAGTAAATGTGCAGAGAATTTTCGTTTTTAGGTGAACTATCCTTTTAATACTTTTAATGGCATTATGTTCTATTAGGGTACTTGATTTGTAAGTTTGTTGACCACTGGCCATTATCTGAACTTTTAAACCCTGACATACACTGGTTCACTGTGGATACATACCCCTGTCTACACTTCAGGAGAGTGTGATTTATATATACCTCTGGCTATTTCATCTTTAAAAAGATGAACGCTTCGTGGCGTATGACACCACTGACTGCTTCTGCTCCTTGCCCCATGGCTCGCCACGTACGCCGGCGGACTTGGGACATGGAGTTGACCACGACAACGGGGTTTGAGTCCAGAGAAGAACAGTTTCAGAAACCAGGTAAAACAAAAGCAAAATAAATGAATAAATAAACAACAGGCTGAAAATGTGGTGAAATCACGTGGCCATGACAGATTTTTTTTCTAGATTGCTTTTGAAAACACTATCGGTTGGGTTTAGGGAAGGGGTGGGTGGGTCAGTCCACCAGTCAGTCAGTCGACAGCAAGCTGGCCTGGTCAGCTGAAGTGTATATTGCACCCTCTGGGGGATTTACGGGATGTGCAAGAGAAATTTGAGATGATCAAAAAGCATATACAGCGGCCTCTGGAGGATTGCCAATAACAAAAACAGCGAGAAGACGGACCTGCGGATACGTATTTCCCTGTCCCTAGAAATGTAGACCTGGTTACATACCCGTAACAAGCCTGGGTTGGTAAAAATTGAGGGCTTCCATAAAATTAATTTATGTTAACCAAACACAAATCCATTAAGTAAATTGAAGTAGATTAAAAATAAAACAATTAAGTTGTCCCAAAAGTATCTCAAGAATTGTGTTGTTTCAGCTTATTTTAAATGAGTAGTTTAAACAAGCAGCAAAGATCTTTTTTTGAGTGTAGTCCACATGAGAACTACAGCCATTCCTCACCGCTAGACTTATATAATGTCTGACAGCTCCCACTGAGAGTAAAAGACAGTGAGGTGATTGAACGATGTGACTGTTTTACATCCCAATCAGAGATAAAGGAAACTTTCCGTCTCACCCTGTTGAAGGTTACGGCGAGGCACAGACAGCTCAGCAGCTTCTGAGTGAACGAGAGCAATTAAGCGGAGCGTACACTTTCAAGAAGGAGACACGGGCCAACGGCTGAAGGATGTGTGTGTTTGGAGGTCCCGTCTGGAAACAGTGGGATCAATATAGCATGTATGAGTGTGATGTTTAGGGATTGCTAATGGGCATCTTAGACATTTGAGAAGAGAAGTCAGGTTGGAGGTGCTGGAGGAGAAAAAAGGCACAGGAAAGAGCAGGAATGTAGGACCGTACACCTAGTGTGCACTACATCCGACAGAGGTGACTGCACCGCTGGGCCGCAGTCGAGGCCTTGTCCCACCACCGCTGAGAGCAATGCCCATTATTTGAAGCAGAGCCAGCAGGATTTTCCACTTTCCGCCACCCTGGTGAATGTACAGGCAAATCAAAACAACTTCAGGTCCATTTAAACACCAGTCGCTCTGTCTGAAAGGGCCACATGCTTAATCTTTACCAAACAACTACAAATCAATAACAACTTCAACTCCCAGAATTCCCCCAGAGAGCTGATCGCAGCTCTCTCGCGGACGCTGTGGGAAATGAAACACCTGAAAAAGCTCTCTCCTCACATTGGCAGAAGTGTGAGGGTTTCGACCGGGATCGATACAATGCAGTACTGACACTCCACTGTATCTGAAGCTCAGATTTTGGCCTGTTGAGTGGCACAGATTCCCTCTTCCCCAATGAGTTCACACCTCCAGCTGCACTAACAAGCCACTTTCCACCTGTACGTGTGCTAACTAGGTTTCAGTTGGATTGTTACGCGTTCGGAACCCAGCAGAATTCAGCTCTAGGGAAGAGATGAGCGTGTTGAGTCTGCTGCATTATGGGCCATTCAAAGTGCAAATCTGCAGCCTTTCTCAGGGAGCGACCATACTCAATTAAATAGCTCAGGGGTGTGAAGATACTGTGATTTTGACAAAGTAGGACAAGATCCTCAGAGCCAAAGCTTTTGTTGGGTCAATGACATCATTCTCATTTTGTCTAGATTGGACTTATTTTTAAGTTTTAGGGAATTGAGAAATGTTTATTAATTGGTTAATTAGTAATTAATGTTTATTTTGCTGCTTTTAAATAACACAGAAATGAAACTTTGATACAACTGTTCTAATGCAATGAAGAAAAACTTTCATCAACATTAACAAAAGACTATATTATTACTATAATTATTACTTAATATTATTACCCCTATGAACACTTCCCTCTCTCCATCGAAAGAGAGGAAATGGAATAAATAATCAATTAAAATGAGTAAAACAAATAAATAGTTTGTAATTATTTAGAAGAAATAAAAAAGCTTCATAACTTTTATCTCTCTACAGTAATCATTTTTTTTCTAATGTAATGTTATATTGGTGTAAAAATATTCAGTATTATATATATATATATATATATATATATATATATATATATATATATATATATATATATATATATATATATACAGTTGAAGTGAGAATTATTAGCCCCCCTCTGAGTTTTTTGTTCTTTTTGAAATATTTCCCAAATGATGTTTAACAGAGCAAGAAAAATTTCACAGTATGCCTGATAATATTTTTTATTCAAAAAAGTCTTATTTGTTTTATTTCGGCTAGAATAAAAGCAGTTTTTCATTTTTTATTAACCATTTTAAGGTCAAAATTATTAGCCGCTTTAAGCTATATTTTTTTCGATAGTCTACAGAACAAACCATCATTATACAATAACTTGCCTAATTACCCTAACCTGCCTAGTTAACCTAATTAACCTAGTTAAGCCTTTAAATGTCACTTTAAGCTGTATAGAAGTGTCTTGAAAAATATCCAGTCAAATATTATTTACTGTCATCATGGTGAAGATTAAATAAATCAATTATTAGAAATGAGTTATTAAAACTATTATGTTTAGAAATGTGTTGAAAAAAATCTTCTCTCCGTTAAACAGAAATTGGGGAAAAATAAACAGGGGGGGGCTAATAATTCAGGGGGGTTAAGAATACTGACTTCAGTACTGAAGCCAAATCTAGAGCTAATCTAACAAAACAACTTACTATAACAGTCCAAAAACTAATACACCCCAAATTTATATGTTATAGAAAAATCTTAAATGCCAATTAAAATAAGAGGAAAAATCAAAGAAGCAAAAAATAAAAAATAAAAAATTTAAAATTAGTTGAAAATTTGTAGGTTGTAATTTATTTTTGCAATATTTTGCTTGAACTTAATTGTAATATCTTTCAATTTCTAAATATGTTTGGTGATTAAAACATTAGTTTAATAAAAAATATGCAATTAATAAATCTGTTATGTTTAAATGCACCAAAATACATTGCCTATATTCACTGAGAAATGGATACAAATATTACAAATATTCATTTTCTAATTGGGGTGTACTCAATTATGCTGAGCACTGTATATATATATATATATATATATATATATATATATATATATATATATATATATATATATATATATATATATATATATATATATATATATATATATATATATATATATATAAATAACACTAATGATATACAAAAAGAGTGAGTAATTTATCTTCATTGTTAGACACTTATCCTCAGATAGTGCTATTTACTTTATATGAAATTTTTTTTTTTTCCATGATTTGTTTTCAGCATGATCTGTTGGACATCTTCAATAAATAGGGGTGTCACATCAAAGGACACCAAAACTTCATTCAATTTTATTTTATTGTGTTCAAAAAAGTTAAATATGAGAACAAGACCAAAACTGAGCAGGTGGGCTTCAGTCACATGATCTTGAATGGGGTATACAAGTCAGAATTATTAGCCCTCTTGAATTATTAGTCCCCAGTATATATTTTTCCTCAATT